>NC_059430.1:129898722-129916737 GCF_021028975.2 Sphaerodactylus townsendi | reverse complement strand
GGGGGGAGGGGGGGGGTGTCAGGCCAGGCTTAGCCTGGGACAAAATGAAGTCATAAACATGGTGCCTCTGAGTATTGGGTGAAGGGAGGCTGGGAGAACTCCCAGGCAAGGCCCCGGGGTCAATCCGAGCCTCAGTCTTGTTAAAAAGAAGAAGAAGAGTTTGGATTTATATCCCCCCTTTCTCTCCTGCAGGAGATTCAAAGGGGCTGACAATCTCCTTGCCCTTCCCCCCTCACAACAAACACCCTGTGAGGTGGGTGGGGCTGAGAGAGCTCCGAGAAGCTGTGACTAGCCCAAGGTCACCCAGCTGGCGTGTGTGGGAGTGCCCAGGCTAATCTGAATTCCCCAGATAAGCCTCCACAGCTCAGGTGGCAGAGCTGGGAGTCAAACCCGGTTCCTCCAGATTAGATACACGAGCTCTTAACCTCCTACGCCACTGCTGCTCCTGGAGTTTGTGGGTCTCTGCTGATTTTGGGGGGGACAACTCCAACTCCACCATACTGGCGCCAGGTGCCTGGCAGATCCAGAGGAAACTAGGAAAAGAGGTCTCTTTAAAATGTTTGGGTTTTAGCTGACACATTATACAATCTACCCAGTTGTGCTGGCTGACCCGGCGTCCCCTGCATCTACCCCTCAATCTACCATTCCCGTGGCTTCCACTTGTTTTTGCTATATTCAAAGAGGCGCCGGGGCTCACGACAGCTCGGGAGCTGCGTTCTCCGTTCTGGAAAGGCATCCCTGAATTCCAGATGTGAAAGCGGGTTTACCAGCTGTTCCCTCGTAAAGGCACTTTGCTCACACCCAGAGGCAATGCTCACATTCGAGGGCACATTTCTGTCAGCACATTCTGTCCAGATGCCTTACACAGGTCCAGATGAACTGCAGAGAAGAAGAAGAAGAAGAGTTTGGATTTATATCCCTCCTTTCTCTCCTGCAGGAGACTCAAAGGGGCTTACAATCTCCTTGCCCTTCCCTCCTCACAACAAACACCCTGTGAGGTAGGTGGGGCTGAGAGAGCTCCGAGAAGCTGTGACTAGCCCAAGGTCACCCAGCTGGTGTGTGTGGGAGTGCACAGGCTAATTTGAGTTCCCCAGATAAGCCTCCACAGCTCAGGCGGCAGAGCGGGGAATCAAACCCGGTTCCTCCAGATTAGAACGCACCTGCTCTTAACCATTGCGCCACTGCTGCTTCGTGGGAGAATAACCAAAGCATTGCTAAAATGCAGAAAAGGGACCGAGAAGGGTCAGGATGCGTTCTGTCATTTGGGGTGGAGAGGGAATACCCTCCCAACTATCGCTTTAACTTTGACCTCCTGTCTGACCAAGGAAACCACCGCTTTGTGGCTCTAATTCTTTCTACCTCTGTAAAAATTCTGCCCCAGGGTTCAAGGCGGGGAAACAGGCCACGGATGCTTTTTAGAGTTCAATTCCTGCTAAAGAGAACTTGGATTCGTTGATACAGCTTAATTCTGGGACAGGCAGGGGTAAAAAGAGGGCACAGCCCAAAGGGATGTAACTTATAAATGCCCCCTCTTCCGCTGTGCGATTTAATTTGGATTGCCAGCATTTTCAAAGCTGGCTCAGCGAAGTCATGTGGAAGACAGGCCTATCAATGGCCAAGCGGACCCTCCATGATCAGAAGCAGTGTACCTCTGAATGTCAGCTGCTGGAAGCGCAGCTGTGGGGGTGAGGGGGGTGATCTGGCCTTAGCACCCTGCTTCTGGCCATCTATTTAGTCACCTTGAGAACTGGAATGCGCGGTGTCGTAGTTAAGAGCAGGTGGATTCTAATCTGGAGAACCAGGTTTGATTCCCCACTCCTCCACCTGAGTGGCAGAGGCTTATCTGGTGAAGCGGATGTGTTTCCGCACTCCTACGTTACTGCTGGGTGACCTTGGGCTAGTCACAGTTCTTCGGAACTCTCTCTGCCCCTCCTGCCTCACAAGGTGTCTGTGGTGGGAAGAGGAAGGGAAAGGAGCTTGTAAGCCACCTTGAGTCTCTTGACGGGACAGAAAGAAGAAGAGAAGAAGAAGAGTTTGGATTTATACCCCCCCTTTCTCTCCTGCAGGAGACTCAAAGGGGCTGACAATCTCCTTGCCCTTCCCCCCTCACAACAAACACCCTGTAAGGTGGGTGGGGCTGAGAGAGCTCCGAGAAGCTGTGACTAGCCCAAGGTCACCCAGCTGGCGTGTGTGGGAGTGCCCAGGTTAATCTGAATTCCCCAGATAAGCCTCCACAGCTCAGGTGACAGAGCTGGGAATCAAACCCGGTTCCTCCTGATTAGATACATGAGCTCTGAACCTCCTACGCCACGGCTGCTCCTTCCCACAACAGACAAGGTGGGGTATAAATCCAAACTCTTCTTCTTGTTCTTATTCCACTCACGTTCTGAAGCAGGAAGTGCTGTAGCATTTATTTCTGCACATTTTACATCAGCCCTTAAAGCCAGGACTGGCAAAATAGCCCAACAGGTCCAAAACGCACATTGTGAATTTTGCCTTTGTGCACGGTGAAGGCTAACAGCTGCCAAAACAGCTCCCATTTTTGCACATCCAAATCAGCCCCAAAGGGGAAACCTGGGGAAATAGAACAGTGGGTCCCACATGGAACTTTAAGCAAGCCTTTATTGGCATAGACAGCAGTACAACAATAATAAAAACAGATTAAAAAGCATATACAATACAAGATATACATGTTAGGACGAAGGAAATCTACTGGCGTTTAGTAATTTCCAGGAGAAAGTCTGCCACTATCGTACAGAGAGAAGGATCAGGGTTGTCCAACAAGCAGTGTAATCTAATTAAATCGGGGAGATGGGGTAAATGTAAAGGAGTGAGATTCACATACTTGGATCTGATTTCCTTGAATCTGAGACAGTGAAGTAATTGGTGGGCCAGAGATTCAACTGAGCCGTCGTTACACGGGCACAATCTTTTAGCCTTTTCTTGCTTATTAAATCTGCCATGTAACAAGGCAGAAGGCATAACATTAAACCTGGCGAGCATTATGGCTCTCCTTTGAACAGGGTTTATTAAGCAATGAAAGGAAGGGGCCAAGGCAAAGGGGGAGGATGTTACTTCTTTCTGAGGGTGGGCTCTGGGTTCCAGCACTGCCAATCTTCTCCTTTCCCCACACAGATATGCTAGCCCGCGGCAACACCTCCTGCAGCCCAGAGACGTCTGCTCAGGTTCCCTGCTGTGCTCTGGACGGCGGATTGCTGCGGCCCAAGGAACGTGACTCGCCCGCGCCATGCCAGCCCTCTTCTCTGCAGGCTGTCCAGTTGGAGTCTTCTCCAGCCAGCGTAGGCTGCAGGCCACCTCTGGAACACTCCCCAGCAGAGCAGCGTGCCACCCCGTGCCCCTCCGCCTCCCCTCCCCTGCGGCGCAGGCGCACCCGCCCGGAGGCGCCCTTCGAGCTCTCTCTGGATTTCCTTCAAGCCCAGAGGGAGACGGCCGAAGCCATCCGCGAGCTGACCTGCACCCTGCGGCAGGGCCTAGAGAGGCTGACCGATATCGTGGCTGCCTTGCTGCCCCTCCTTCCCATTCAAACAAGCAGCCTCGTGCACCACCAGGGGGCGACATCTACTCCGGTGCCAGCCCCCTCCCCGGAGACCCTACCCAACAGGGACTCCTTCGTCACCAAGGTGGAGCTGTCCCCGGAGCAGGGTGGGGACGAAGAGAGGCCTCCGCAAGAGGAAGGCAGGCCTGCGGCCGAAGCCAGGCCATCTCCGAGCCAAGCTGTGGCACCCCAGAAACGAAGGAAAGGGGTCCCTATTCGGAAACGCAGGGGCCGCTGGAAGAATTTGTGAGCGAGCCCCGAAGGACCTGCTGCTGCTGCTGCCCCCTACAGACGAAAAAGGGGATAATGCACATCCCGTGGAAGCGGGGTCTTTGTGATGTCCCGCCGTCCCCCCAAAGAGATCCTACTACTACCACCCCATAAATAATGCAAGATTGCGCCCTCCACCATACACAACACTCCCCACGCCGCCTTATTGCTGCTACAGGTTACATTGGTTACATTCACAGCTTACGACCCACAAAGCAAAACGTAGGCCATTTTGGCAACGCACACGACCCTGGTTTGGGCTGGCCCAGGCGAACAGCAAATCCGGGCCAATTAAATGGAGCCCCTTGCAGGTTGCCCCTTCAGGCCGGCAGACCGCCCTTTGCCTAGCACACAGGTGTCAAACTCGCGGCCCTCCAGATGTTACGGACTACAGCTCCCATCATCCCCTGCCAGCATGATGCTGGCAGGGGATGATGGGAACTGTAGTCCATAACATCTGGAGGGCAGCGAGTTTGACACCTGTGGTTAGGCAAGGAGGAATGGATTCAAGGTGCAGGAAAAAGATTCCACCTAAACTTTAGGAAGAACTTCCAGACGGTCAGGGCCGTTCCACAGTGGAATCCGCTGCCTCGGAGGGTGGGGGGAGTCTCCATCTTCGGAGGTTTCCAAACAGAGGCTGGATGGCCAACTGTCAGGAGTGCTTTGGCTGGGTGTTTCTCCATGGCATGGGGGTTGGACTGGATGGCCCTTATGGTCTCTTCCAACTCTATGATTCAATGATTCCTCCTCCCTTCCCCTCCTCCTCCTGCAGACTGATTGTGTTTCAAGTAGCATGCAATGAGAGTTTACAGTATTTTGGAAGGAGGGGGAGATTTGTCTACTAGTGCATTTCCGGGCATGATTCAGAGTGGCAGCTGTGCCCTAGAGGGCCCTCAACAACCTGAGTCCTGGAGACTTGAAGAACTGCTCCCTCAACACTATTCTGATGCATGGCATCATAAGGACTCCCCCCCCCTTCTCTCTCTCTCTCTCTCTCTCTCTCTCTCTCACACACACACACACACACACATATGCACACATACACACACACACACCAGTGGTGGTGTTACCGCGCTGCTCTTGGTAACTTTTACAAACTCCGAGGTACCCAGCTCTCGGCAGCGCCCAGGAACCCAAGCAAGACCCGACACGGCAAGTATAATAAAAAGGAAGGTTTATTGAGATGCTGACCTAAGTGTCAGCACCTCCGTTCCACAAGGCCACCGCGCTGCCTAGCAGCCTTACAACATCTTAAATACACTCTCTCCCGTCGGGAGCCCGGGAGAGCCCAAGACAGCCCACCACCATTCATTAACAGAATTCAAAACAACCAATCATGCATCTGCAACATACAGGAACCAATCAGAGTTCGATGGGTATCTCCTTCTTGGATTTCGCGCCGGAGTAGGGCGAGGCGATGACGTATGCCCTGGCGGGAGAATCACAAAGGGTCCTTCAGGTGTTCGGGGTCAGGAAATGGAGCTTGATGACGATGGCCCCCTTATCTGCCTGCTGACGGGATTCGGCAGGGCGAGGCGCTTTCTCCGAGATCCTCTTTTGTGTGCGCCCATCAGGGGCCTTTACACGTGAAAGGACAGGCTCAGGTGGGGCCGAGGTGGACTCCTGCCTTGAGCCAAGGAGGTTCCATGCAGTCACAGATACAGAGAAAATTATAAATCCTATTTTCTACCTAATACGGTTGGCTTCTACCTAACTGACACAAAAATAAAACATAGTTTAATCCTTAGTCTGACAAAAGGTCCAGAAGTGGAACAGGTTTACTTCTGGCTCCGCTATCAATGGGATCCAAAAATTTTAGTAACAGGTTCCCATGGTGGTGGGATTCAAACTGTGGTGTAGCGCCAATGGGGCTGGGCGGGGCATGACGGGGGTGTGGCCGGGCATTCCGGGGGCGGGGCATTCCTGGGCGGGGCTGTGGCAAGGATGCAGCCGCTGCGCTGGTCCTTGGGCGGGAAACAGATGCACGCAGGCGCAGGCTGGAGGCTTATCTGGGGAATTCAGATTAGCCTGTACACTCCCGCACGTGGGCTAGTCACAGCTTCTCGGAGCTCTCTCAGCCCCACCTACCTCACAGGGTGTTTGTTGTGAGGGGAGAAGGGCAAGGAGATTGTAAGCCTCTTTGAGTCTCCTGCAGGAGAGAAAGCGGGGATATAAATCCAAACTCTTCTTCTTCTTCTTTCTCCCCTCCCCCTGGAGACCAACAGATGTTCTGCTCTATTCAGTCAATCCGGCTGGCTAGTTGGCAAATGCTTCTTCATACTCTTTCTTTTTGGGTGTGTCATGACCTCCTCTGCCCTGCCCAGGGACTCCGAATCCCCAGGAGAAGAGATGGAGTAGGACCTAGCCGTGCAGAGATGCCTTCTTCCAGTGTTCCAGCAGACACCCAGAGACCCAAATGCCACGGCCAGAAAGGGGACCGCCCCAGCAGCCCCTGAAATACGCTGCCACCTCAAGCCAGGCCTTCTGCCGCTGCTATTCCTGCAGGCCAGGAGCATTCCCTGTGGGGCTGCAGGCACGGCTTCACCACAGATCCACAGGGAATGCTCTTGCCCTGCAGGAACAGCAGCGGCAGAAGGTCTGAACTGAGCTAGCCTGAAGGAGACAAGGTGGGATGGAATTTTTAATTTGCATGCCGCTAGTGGTGGGATCCAAAAAGTAACAGGTTCCCATGGTGGTGGGATTCAAACTGTGGCGTAGCGCCAATGGGGCTGGGCGGGGCACGACGGGGGGCGTGACCAGGCATTCCGGGGGCGGGGCATTCCTGGGCGGGGCTGTGGCAAGGACGCAGCCGCTGCACCGGTCCTTGGGTGGGAAACGAATGCATGCAGGCGCAGGCTGCCACGCACGCCGGAGCACCTCCTGCTAGACTGCTTCAAGTTCTGCGCGCTACTGCTGAGAGGAGGGGCGTAACTATGGCCAAATTCACGTGGCAAAGTCACCCATTAGTAACCCCCTCTCGGCACACACAAATAATGAGTAACCTACTCTCAGTTTGGGAAAAGACTCTGTGAGCTCAAGGCATCTGCTGCTGATGAGGACTAAGTCTCCACAGGAGGGCATCTGACTTAAGATTATCCTGGGGTTGCCTCAGCCCCAGGTGTGATTCCCTGTGCCTGGGTTTCTCCTTAGCCTTTGTCTCTGGTCCATGCCTTGACCCCTGGACTTCGGCCTGCAGACATGACTTGCCAGACCTCTGCAGTGACCTGTGCTACTTTGCACCACCTGCCCAGGCAACCTGAGCTGCTTAACTTGTGTATCTAGTTCCCGGCTGCCTCAGTCATCTGCTACTGTCACAATATTACACCCATGCGTACTCCAACTCACTAGGTGAGTATCATTTCAACATTATCTTTCTATCACAAATATACAAAAAAATTTCACTGGTAAGTACACCGTCAGGTATGGCTAGAAAACCTCTAGATTAGGTTTTTATTTTGGCAGTCCTTTGTCAAGCCAATAATTGTTGTACCAAGTATTCTTTTTCTTACTCCTCTAGGAGCACAACTGTTTTTTCTTACAATAGTTTCCAAACTGAATTTCAAATTTCACTTGAATGGCTCTTCTTTAAATAGTCCTTCTCTCTGGATATCAGGATCGTAGTTTTTTCTTGGGAGGGTTTAAACAAGGGTTCATGGGACGCTATGTTAGGGAATAACTGTTGTTTTTAACTGTATTTATATTACCAATATTACAATGATTTTATATATGATGTTTTATGTTATAAACCGCCCTGAGCCCCCCGGGGATAGGGCGGTATATTAAAGTAAGTGAGTGAGTGAGTGAGTGAGTGAGTGAGTGAGTGAGTGAGTGAGTGAGTAAATAAATAAATAAAATTGTTGTTGCTGCTGTTGCTGTTGCTGTTGCTGTTGTTGTTGTTGTTGTTGTTGTTGTTGTTGTTGTTGTTGTTGTTATTATTAATGCACAGTGATTTCCTTTGCTTTCCCTGTAAAGGGAAAGAAAAAGTTGCACTTTAACAGCATTCGAAAACTGCAAGGCTTCTCTGATCTGAAAGCACAGTGAATTCCGAAGAGAGGAAAACATGTGCGTAACCAAGAATCAAACCAAAAGGGACGGTACGCTCTATGCACAGGACCACAAGTGTATAAATGGCCGTTAATAGCCTTGCTCCGGTCTTGCAAACTGAGGGCTGCGGCTTCCTTGACTGAGTCGATCCGTCTCATGTTGGGTTTTCCTCTTTTCCTGCCGCCTTCAACTTTTTCTAGCAAAATGGTCTTTTCCAGTGAGTTTTGTCTTCTCATAGTGTGATCAAAGTATGATAGCTTCAGGTTTCTTGGCTACTGCAAGATGTAATGTGCTGCCATCAGCTCTGCTGGAGGGAAGATTTAAGAATATGGAACGTTCTAAAAAAGTCTGTTCATGTGATATGACTACAGTTGAGACACTTGACCATTCTTTGGGTGTTTCCGCACTACAAAAGGGAGTGAAGGTCGACTCGGTTCCCTTCAATGGGGGACGATTCCTGGCTGTCCGCACAGCAACTTCCTTGGCCCCCTGGAACCGAGCTAAGTGGGCGGGTACCTGTTTCGCTCCTCGATCGTGATTGGCGCTTGTGTTACGGAGGGAAACGGGAACGTTCTTTGTTTTTTTTTTACAGTTTCCGTACGTCACAGCTACGTAGCATTGACACGCTGAACTACTTCCGGCGCAGTCGGAGCTACGAAGCTTTGGCGCCAAAATTTTTCCAGTCAGTGATTTCTCCTCGTCACTTTGAACGATCTCGATATCGTAGCTTCGAAACGTGAGGGAAACTGTATTAAAAAAGCCGCGCTCTCTGCCTGTCACGACTCTCCCGTTCTGCGCAAGCGAACGAAGCGGCTCCTGATTGGTTGAATGGATGCGGTGTCGTTTCGATGCGTCCGCATTTCGAAGCTTCGAAGCGATATCAACCTTGTTCCACCAGCGAGTCGCAGTTCATAACTGCGACAGGGATGTCGTGGTTCCGAGTGGGGGGAACAGAGACAAGACAACGTCGAGCTCGGTTGTAGTGCGGATACACTGAGTTGAACCTGAGTAGAAACCGGTACAACACAGTAAGTGCGGAAGCACCCTTTGTTTCTATGCCCTAAATACAATAAGATACACATGAAATACATGAATTCCATTTCCTTGCAATGTTCTCAGTGGCATGAGTGTTATAAGGTACCCAATTTCCTGAACAGCTCTGATGTGCTCTTTTGTGAGACTGTTGCAAATTTTATACTGGAAATTAGTAATTTTAACTGCATTTCTTAACCTTGTTTTGTTTTAAAATTTTGTCCTGTTTTGTATGCCAACAAAGGCTTGTGTTGTAATGATAGCCTCAGCTTATCATTTTGGCTTCAAGGAACAGTTCAAGTTTTGTCTTTTGGGCAGACTATGGTGTCGTGCTCCTGGATTGTCCAATAACAAGACTCTGTGTGGTATCATCAGTAGGGTCTCACGAAGATACTCTGAAATTTTGGTGCTGCTATTTTATAATTGCACCCTTGACAACAGGCACCCGCTAAATTTCCCCAGATTCTCTTTTTAAATCCACTCCCTTCCTGCCAATGCTTATTTTCTTTCTTTCTTTTATTCTCTCAATGCCTAATAAAGAAGAAGAAGAAGAAGGAGGAGGAGGAGGAGGAGGAGGAGGAGGAGGAGGGGGAGGGGGGGAGGAGGAGGAGGAGGAGGAGGAGGAGGAGGTGGTGGTGGTGAAATCCACCCCCTTCAGCATGGATTTAAAGGGAGAATCTGAGGTCCCCAGTTTAAACATTGAAAGTGATGCTGTTTCATGGTGGGGGATACTCCACCCCAAAATAGCATCACTTTCAATGTTGTTTAAACTGAGGACCCCAGATTCTCCCTTTAAGGTGGATTTAAAAGGAGAATCTGGGCTCTCTAGTTTAAACACCATGGAAAATAATGCTTTTTGGGGGTGGATTCCAGCATCACTTGTTTAAACGAGGGAGGCCAGATTCTCCTTTTAAATCCACCTTAAAGGGAGAATCTGGGGTCCCCAGTTTAAATAACATTGAAAATGATGCTGTTTCCCCCAATTGGGGGGACTGGATACAGCACCATAAAATGTTTTCATAGCAGTAATAAAACATGTTGAAAGCATTTTGAAAATGTTTTCCAAAAATTATTTCTGCTGTGTGGCATGGCCCATTGCTGTGTTCAGATTTGTGAGTTGGGGCATGTTCTATAATATGATGGTGACTTTGAAACGACCTGGTGGAAAAATTTATTGTTTGGTCACGGTGGGGGAGGGTGGCCACCCATGGGGGGGGGCATCAAACTCAGGTTTTGCCTAGGGCTCCAGTTTGCCTATGTACGCCTCTGCTTTCCTGGAGGTCTATATGGATAGACAGTTAAGAAGAAGAAGAAGAAGAAGAAGAAGAAGAAGAAGAAGAAGAGTTTGGATTTATATCCCCCCTTTCTCTCCTGTAGGAGATTCAAAGGGGCTGACAATCTCCTTGCCCTTCCCCCCTCACAACAAACACCCTGTGAGGTAGGTGGGGCTGAGAAAGCTCCGAGAAGCTGTGACTAGCCCAAGGCCACCCAGCTGGCATGTGTGGGAGTGTACAGGCTAATCTGAATTCCCCAGATAAGCCTCCACAGCTCAGGCGGCAGAGCTGGGAATCAAACCCGGTTCCTCCAGATCAGAGTGCACCTGCTGTTAGCCACTACACCACTGAGCACACCAGCATATCACCTATTATGCAATTCTAGAAAATATGTTTAATGAAGAGAAATACTGGGGGGGGGGCACTCAAAATCAATGGCATTATTGAAAAAAATAATTATTTTTAAAAGTGCTGACCCGTTGAAAATCCGGCAAGCCACCAGAATCTTGATTGCTGTGAGCAATTTTATAACTACCTTGTGTAGAGAAACTTAACAAGGAGAAAATAATGTCAGGCATGTAAAGAAAAAATTCCATCTTTGCACCAAAATGAAGAGCCTGCTGCATCAGAGATATAATTTATGCAGGGGTGGGATCCAGCAGGTTCTCACCAGTTCCCGAGAGTGGGTTACTAATGATTGGTGTGTGCCGAGAGGGGGTTACTAATTGGGTCTGCTTTTCTGTTAGAAATTCCATTAGGTCCAAAAATCATAAAGTCCTGTTGTTTCCTATGTGGCTGGTTAGCGAAGGTAGAAAACGGGATAATTCTCCCTGTTGGGCTGTTTTGAAAACATGTTTTAGAAATATGGTAAAGTCCCTTGTTTAAGGAAAGTCTCCTTCTTTTGATTTCTAGAAACAAAATTAAGTATTTGAAAGTATTAAGTATTTGACAGGCAGTCAATTAGAGGAGAAGTAGTTGTGTCTGTTGGCAGCAGACGATAGGACTTGCTACAATGAGCTTAAATTATGGACAGAAAGATACCAGCTGGAAATTAGGAACTTTTTTTTACAGAAAGAGTTTTTTACAGTAACAGAGAAATTATTAATGCCCCGCCCCCGGAAAGCCCGGCCATGCCCCCGTCGTGCCCCGCCCAGCCCCATTGGCGCTACATCACTGTTTGAATCCCACCACCATGGGAACTTGTTACTAAAATGTTTGGATCCCACCACTGAATTTATGCCTGTACAATGATAGATTTTCCCACTGGCTGCATGAAGATAAATCCTTCTGGTGTGTGAATGCCTGGTGTGTGAGTCTGATCATACAAAGTAGGGATGAGGGGATATTTTTTATTGGTCCAGTCACAGGGGTCTGCAGCCTGCGGCTCTCCAGATGTTCATGGACTACAAATCCCATCAGCCCCTGCCAGCATGTTGCAGGTTGCAGGCCCCTTAAACTATGAAAATCAGAAAACAAATAGAAATCTCCAACAGAGCTGAAACAAAACATGAGCTCTTAAACATGGTACATTAAATGGTTTAGGAGCTACCTACTCCAATGGGCCGTGCTGGCAGGGGCTGATGGGATTTGTAGTCCATGAACATCTGGAGAGCCGCAGGTTGCAGACCCCTGAATGTCTCTTTAAAGAAAGAATATGGAGGAAGGTGACCTCACCTGCTGTTTTGCTGGGGAATACCCGAGCTGATTGGTCACACCCCCCTTATGGGTCCAGCTGGGCTCCACGGCTGCAGATTCCTCCTTGATTCCCTGCTGAGGAGAGGGAGAGAGGGAGGTTGGTGTTCCGTGTGGGTTTAGTTGCTGAAGGGGGACGTGTGGGGTGTAGTAGGGAGTGTTCACGAATAGGACAGAGTGGGGATGCTTGGGTAGCTATGGGTATTGCATTCGAGGTGTGATCTTGAATGCATCTTTTTTTGTGGGGGCCCAAGTCGCATGAACAGCCAAATCGACCTTCTGCCACCCACCAGGAGAGGCAGTTGGCTCTCTATCTGTCCTGCCACAGTGACCCAGACTGGATTATTGTAATTTGCTCCATACTGGACTTCCCTTGAGATTGCTCCGGAAACAGCAACTGGCCCAGAATGCAGAGTCAAGGGTATTTACAGGGACCCTATAGGAGTGCAAATTTCTCCTGTGCTTCGGCCGCTACACTGGGCGCCAGTTGAATTCCGGATCGTGTTCAAGGTTCTGGTGTTAACCTTTAAATCTGGAGTGGTCTTGGGCCCTCGTATCGACAGGACTACGTCTCCTAGTACAGTGATGGCGAACCTTTTCGAGACTGAGTGCCCAAACTGCAACCCAAAACCTTATTTATTGCAAAGTGCCAACATGGCAATTTAACCTGAATTCTGAGGTTTTAGTATAGAAATGGTTGGCTCCAAGGCACGCAAGTAAGCTTGGTGGTAGTCGGTGGTTTGCTTTGAAGCAACTGTGCAATGCTTCGAATGGGTGAATCACGACCCTAGGAGGGTTTACTCAGAAGCAACCAAACTTACACCCAGGTAAAGGATCACACTTTCGTTCTTCCCATTAAAATCAGTAGGATTTAACAGTGCTTAACAGGGTTACCTACGCTGCTTCCCCAAAACTAGGTCTTAGGTTTAATGCTAATAATCTCCCTGAAATAATTACACTATTATCACATGACAAACTCTGTGCACGCGTGCCCACAGAGAGGGCTCTGAGTGCCACCTCTGGCACCCGTGCCAAAGGTTCGCCACCACTGTCCTAGTATCACCCCTGGAGAATGCTATGCTCCTCCGGAAGTAGACTCATGGCCCGAAGGACATCCAGCTGGCCTCAGCCAGGAGCAGAGCATTTTCAACCCTGGCTCCAGTGGAACTCTCTGCCACCGGAAACCAGGGCCCCTTGGGATGTAGTGCAGTTTTGCAGAGCCTGTAAGACACAAATGTTCCGCCGGCCTATAGTAGAGGCAGCACCGACTCTGCCATCTTAGCTTCCCCCCCCTTCCCCTCTAACTTCCCCCCACCCCCTCTCCTTTTCACCCTTTTTCTTTCCGCCACTCCTCTGCCCCTGTTTATTGAATATGGTAGGTTCACCGGGGCGGTGGGGGGGGCACCACTTTTTGCTTAGTTTGTTTTTACTACATGATCTCCCCCACATTGGAAAACTGGATTGGAAATTTTACCGGTGCCAAAGCTTTTTAGATTTTATGTTAAAAGGGTTGGGTTTGAATTGTTATTGGGCTGAATTTTATTGTATTGTGTTGTTTGTCTGTGAGCTGCTCGGAGCCTGGTCTTTGGCAGGGGTAGGGCGGGCAGGATGTTAGCCCAAAACAAAGTAAAAAAAGTCAAGTGTGTTGGTTGAGCTGATTTTTTTTTGTAAACTCATTTCCCTCCAAGTCCAACTTTGTCCCTCCAGATATGCATGGACTCCCATGCTGGCAGGGGCTGCTGGGAATCCTAGTACATGCACATCTGGAGGGACAGAGTTAGGTACCCCTGCTGTACATTAACCCACATTCCATTAGAGATAGACCACCAAGAGTCATATTTTTAGAAGGAGGAGGAGGAGGAGGAGGAGGAGTTTGGATTTATATCCCCCCTTTCTCTCCTGCAGGAGACTCAAAGGGGCTTATAATCTCCTTGCCCTTCCCCCCTCACAACAAACACCCTGTGAGGTGGGTGGGGCTGAGAGAGCTCCGAGAAGCTGTGACTAGCCCAAGGTCACCCAGCTGGCATGTGTGGGAGTGCACAGGCTAATCTGAATTCCCCAGATAAGCCTTCACAGCTCAGGCGGCAGAGCTGGGAATCAAACCCGGTTCCTCCAGATTAGATACACGAGCTCTTAACCTCCTACGCCACTGCTGCTCTCCGTGATCCAGCCTCTATGCTGTGGTGGCGAACCTTTGGTACTCCAGAAGTTGTGGACGACAATTCCCATCATCCCCTGCCAGCATGGCCAATTGATGGGATGGAAATTGTAGTCCATAACATCTGGAGTGCCAAAGGTTGATGGGAATTGTAGTCCATAACATCTGGAGTGCCAAAGGTTCGAGAAAAGACACAAATTGCAAATGCTGGAATTGGGGACTGCAATTCCCATCAGCCCCTGCCAGCATGGCCAATTGGCCATGCTGGCAGGGGCAGATGGGAATTGGAGTCCACAACATCTGGAGTGCCAAAGGTTCGCCACCACTGATTGGTGGAAACTAACATGCAGAAAAAGAAAAGACACGAATTGCAAATGCTGGGATTGGGGTGGGGAGCGACCGGTTTGTTGTGATGTGAGGGCAACTTTGGGGAAAAAAAGCTTTGACAGAAAGTGGCTGGCTCGGCAGCCCTCCTCCGCCACAGGCCGGCTGCAGGTGCCTCCACCTGCTCAGGTGACCCGCTTCTGGAGGAAAGCAGCAAGGAAAAAAGCCCCTCTGCTCTGAACCAATCTTTCCCCATTCCCAGCAGCCTTTGCAGCCCCCGGCCTGCTGTTGGAGCGGGCAGGGGGCCAGGGTTGCCATGGAAACCGCCCAGGCAGCCCCTTGGCCTGCTGGGAGTGCGGCTAAGGAGTGAGCATGCCCGAGCAGGAGGAGGAGGAGGAGGAGGAGGAGGAACCAAAGAGCAACCGGAGGGAGGGAGGAGCGGGGGTGGCTTTTCAATGCAGCTGGGCAGCTGGAGGGGAGACTCCCGGGCCCCGAGCCCTCCCCACACGCCCTGACCCAGGTGGGCAGGAAGGGCTGGGGGGCACCCCTGGAGGGGAATCTGCAAAGCAATGTGTCTGCCTGGCACCGTGCCCCCTTCCGCAGCAGCAGCACCACCGCCGTGCCATCCCATAAGCTTTCGAGCACCTGACCGGTGATGCCAGAAAGCCAGCGCTCTCCGGGGACCAGCGCCCACTCGCCTCTCTCGGCGGCACGGTGCCAGCCGCACGGTGCCCAGCTGAACACAGAGCTGCTTCAGGGCCAGCAAGAACTTCGGTGAGAAGAAGGGGGGGGGTGTTTTCTGGACGCACCCCCGGCATGTCTGGAGACAGCGAAGAGGTCACCCGCCTCCGCAAGCCACGCTTCTCCTACGAGGAGAACCAGATCCTCATCCAAGAGGTGCGGGCCAATTACGGCAAGCTGTACGGCACCCAGAGCCGGCGGGTGACGGTGGCCGAGCGCCGGCGGGTCTGGGAGGGCATCGCGGCCAAAATCAACAGGATCACCAGCTGGAAACGCACCGGTCAAGAAGTGCAGAAGCGCTGGAATGACTTCAAGCGGCGCACCAAGGAGAAGCTGGCGAGGGTGCCCCATTCCACCCAGGGGACGGGCCACGCCGGCGACGAGTCCTTCTCAGCCGAGGAGGAGACCCTCTTTGCCATCCTGGGGCCCGGTGTGATGGCGGGCACAGGCCGGGCAGAGCCCAGCCCCATGCCGAACACCCCAGGGTTTGCTCACAGCTACCGTCTGGCAGCGGAACACGGCACAGGTGAGTTCGGAGGGTGCCAGGTGCGTCTCGAGGGCAGGGAGCCCACGGCCTGATCGGTTGCAGGCAAAACCTTGGTTGCTTCCGATGCCTGCCTTCCTGAAGCATGGAGAAGAGTCGTGACGCAGGACAGAATGGCCAACAATAACAATGTCGGGCGTGCCACTTGGCAGGTTGGCATTCGGACCAGATTGGGGCGCGGGAGGAAATTGCATGTTCTAGTGGTCAGTTTCTAAAACAAATGGATGCTGGGCGGGGGGGGGGGTGTCAGGCCAGGCTTAGCCTGGGACAAAATGAAGTCATAAACATGGTGCCTCTGAGTATTGGGTGAAGGGAGGCTGGGAGAACTCCCAGGCAAGGCCCCGGGGTCAATCCGAGCCTCAGTCTTGTTAAAAAGAAGAAGAAGAGTTTGGATTTATATCCCCCCTTTCTCTCCTGCAGGAGATTCAAAGGGGCTGACAATCTCCTTGCCCTTCCCCCTCTGCACAACAAACACACCCTGTGAGGTGGGTGGGGCTGGAGGGGAAGCTCCGAGAAGCTGTGACTAGCCCAAGGTCACCCAGCTGGCGTGTGTGGGAGTGCCCAGGCTAATCTGAATTCCCCAGATAAGCCTCCACAGCTCAGGTGGCAGAGCTGGGAGTCAAACCCGGTTCCTCCAGATTAGATACACGAGCTCTTAACCTCCTACGCCACTGCTGCTCCTGGAGTTTGTGGGTCTCTCTGCTGATTTTGGGGGGGACAACTCCAACTCCACCATACTGGCGCCAGGTGCCTGGCAGATCCAGAGGAAACTAGGAAAAAGAGGTACTCTTTAAAATGTTTGGGTTTTAGCTGACACATTATACAAAATCTACCCAGTTGTGCTGGCTGACCCGGCGTCCCCTGCATCTACCCCTCCAATCTACCATTCCCGTGATGGCTTCCACTTGTTTTGCTACTATTCAAAGTAGGCGCCCGGGGCTCCACGACAGCTTCGGAGGAGCTTCGTTCTCCGTTCTGGAAAGGCATCCCTGAATTCCAGATGTGAAAGCGGGTTTACCAGCTGTTCCCTCGTAAAGGCACTTTGCTCACACCCAGAGGCAATATGCTCACATTCGAGGGGCACATTTCTATCAGCACATTACTGTCCAGATGCCTTACACAGGTCCAAGAATGAACTGCAGAGAAGAAGAGAAGAAGAAGGAGTTTGGATTTATATCCCTCCCTTTCTCTCTCCTGCAGGAGACTCAAAGGGAGCTTTACAATCTCCCTTGCCCTTCCCTCCCTCACAACAAACACCCTGTGAGGTGGGTGGGGCTGAGAGAGGCCTCCGAGAAGCTGTGACCTTAGCCCAAGGTCACCCAGCCTTTGGTGTGTGTGTGGGAGTGCACAGGCTAATTTGAGTTTCCCAGATAAGCCTCCACAGCTCGAGGCTAGGCGGGGAATCAAAGCCAGTTCCTCCAGATTAGAGCGCACCTGCTCTTAACCATTGCGCCACTGCTGCTTAGGTGGGAGAATAACCAAAGCATTGCTAAAAATGCAGAGAAAAGGGACCGAGAAAGGGGTCAGGATAGTTCTGTCATTTTGGGGTGGAGAGGGAATACCCTCCCAACTATAAACTTTAACTTTGACCTCCTGTCTGACCAAAGGAAACCACCGCTTTGTGGCTCCTAATTCTTTCTACCTCTGTAAGAAGAAGGAATTCTGCCCCCAGGGTTCAAGAAGCCGGGAAACGAGGCCCGCGGATGCTTTTTTGAGAGTTCAATTCCTGCTAAAGAACTTGGATTCGTTGATACAGCTTAATTCTGGGACAGGCAGGGGTAAAAGAGGCTTACAGCAAAGGGATGTAACTTATAAATGCCCCCTCTTCGCTGTCTGCTGATTTAATTTGGATTGCCAGCATTTTCAAAGCTGGCTCAGCGAAGTCATGTGGAAGACAAGGCCTATCAATGGCCAGCCCGGACCCTCCATGTGATCAGAAGCAGTGTACCTCTGAATGTCAGCTGCTGGAAGCGCGGCTGTGGGGGTGAAGGGGTGATCTGGCCTTAGCACCCTGCTTCTGGCCATCTATTTGAGTCACCTTGAGAACTGGAATCGTAGCGATTGATTAATGCATTAGTTAAGAGCAGGTGGATTCCTAATCCTGGAGAACCAGGTTTGATTCCCCCACTCTCCGCACTCCCACCCTGAGTGGCAGAGGCTTATCTGGTGAAGCGGATGTGTTTCCGCACTCCTACGTTACTGCTACAGGTGACCTTGGGCTAGTCACAGTTCTTCGGAACTCTCTCTGCCCCTCCTGCCTCTACAAAGGTGTCTGTGAGGTGGGAAAGAGGAAGGGAAAGGAGCTTGTAAGCCACCTTGAGTCTCTTGGTGGGGACAGAAAGAAGAAGAGAAGAAGAAGAGTTTGGATTTATACCCCCCC
>NC_059430.1:129798113-129898629 GCF_021028975.2 Sphaerodactylus townsendi | reverse complement strand
CACAGTGTGAGAACCATTGCCTTCTCTCTTGCCTTCTTTCTCAGTATAATCCCTCCATGCCTCAGATTGGTAGCCCCCAATGTAGCCCATTTACTCCCCAAAGTAACAACATCAAGGAAGATTCCTTCTGACCCCTTACTGCAGTCTTTCCTACCCCCCCTTGTTTTGGACTGTACCTGCCGATATTTCACAAACAGAAATGGGGAGACTTCTATTAACTCCCCAGCCCCGTTTCTCATTCCAGTGGGCGTGCCCAAGAGCAGTGCCTGCCACCTCAGTTAAAACTTTGTCCACCCCCCTTCCCCCCCCCACGCTTTTCAGCCAGTCTTCTAAAAGCCATAAAATCATTTGTTCTTGGTTCTTTTAACAAAACGTAGGCAAGAAACACACCTCTGGTCTTGCCTCTGTTTTGCTAATTTGCTGAGTTTGCAGAACCACAGCTAACAGAGCTCTGCAGTTGAGACCACAACATGCCACAAGCAGCAGGCAATTGGATCGCACATAGATGTGTATGGAATGAATAGCTTTAGCAAGCAAGCCAACGCACACACAAATGTAGTGGAAGAACGCCCCCGCAGGGTTTCTTCCTGTCCTGTCACAGCAGAACGTTCCTCCGTGCTGTCTGTTAGTTGCGCTCTGAACAGAGAACATAAGAACAAGCCAGCTGGATCAGACCAGAGTCCATCTAGTCCAGCACTCTGCTACTCGCAGTGGCCCACCAGGTGCCTTTGGGAGCTCACATGCAGGATGTGAAAGCAATGGCCTTCTGCGGCTGCTGCTCCCGAGCACCTGGTCTGCTAAGGCATTTGCAATCTCAGATCAAAGAGGATCAAGATTGGGAGCCATAAATCGACTTCTCCTCCATAAATCTGTCCAAGCCCCTTTTAAAGCTATCCAGGTTAGTGGCCATCACCCGTTGTCCAAAACTGGATGAATTCCTGCATCGTTACTGTTTCTTGCTATTCTGCTTAGCTTCCCTGTTTTCTAGTTGCCCGAGCGGAAAACTGCAAGTGGAAAAACGGGGCAGGAAGGCTGCGAACCTCTTCTCTTGCGAGGTAGGCCAAGAACTTGTCGGATCGGCCATGGCCAAGCTGCACGGGCTGCAAGCCGACTATGTTTTCCGGGGCGTGGAGCACGTGGTGCGGATGACGGTGGAAGGGAACCTTCTGGAGGTCGAAGTGGAAGACCGCCTGACCACGGACCAGTGGCGCGGGGAATTCGATGCTGCTTGTGAGTCGCGCTGGGATTGTGACGGCTGGCTGGGAGGAGAGGGCACAGCGTCCCCACCGCATCATTTGTAGCGGCAACAGGACGTTGTGAAGTGTGCGGTTCCCATAGTGTAGCACTCTGCTCATATCTTTTGGTAGGTGAGAAGGAGCCATGCATGGAAAAGGCATTCACCTGGATGCTGGCTCAAGCTGTTGGGGGCCAGGTTTATGTTCAGCAAAGACTCTTCTCTCTCTGTTTTCCCTGCTCTTTTGGAGCAGCAGTGGCGTAGTGGCTAAGAGCAGTGGCTAACAGCAGGTGCACTCTGATCTGGAGGAACCGGGTTTGATTCCCCGCTCTGCTGCTTGAGTTGTGGAGGCTTCTCTGGGGAATTCAGATTAGCCTGTACACTCCCACACACGCCAGCTGGGTGACCTTGGGCTAGTCACAGCTTCTCGGAGCTCTCTCAGCCCCACCTGCCTCACAGGGTGTTTGTTGTGAGGGGGGAAGGGCAAGGAGATTGTCAGCCCCTTTGAGTCTCCTACAGGAGAGAAAGGGGGGATATAAATCCAAACTCTTCTTCTTCTTTTTTATCATTTTCTCATCTGACCCTTTTAGGATTTTACCATCTATTTTGCAGCCCCTATTTTAAAATGGTTTCTTGTATCTGCCTTGTTTCTTTTTCCTGAGCTCGGTTATGCTTTGACATTTTTTTTGAGAGCCAGCGTGGTCTAGACTCTAGTGGGTAAGAGCAGGTGGATTCTAATCTGGAGAACCGGGTTCGATTCCCCGCTCCTCCGCCTCTGAGTGGCAAAGGCTTATCTGGTGAACCAGATGTGTTTCCACACTCCTACATTTCTTCTGGGTGACCTTGGGCCAGTCACAGTTCTCTCCGAACTCTCTCAGCCCCACCTACCTCACAAGGTGTCTGTTGCGGGGAGAGGAAGGGAGAGGAGTTTGTACGCCACCTTGAGTCTCCTTACAGGAGAGAAAGGTGGGATATAAATCCAGACTCTTTTTGTCGTCTTCCCTAATGTAATTTTCCTCCTTTATGCGATCATTTTTGTTTCGGCAGGTCTGATTTTCTGTTTTTTTGTAACTATGCGGTTGCCAAGTGGTGGCTTTTAAGTATCGATTGATTTTTTTTCATGATTTGTATTTTTCAATATTAACAGGGGGCTGTTTCAAGCAGCATTTTTTTCTGGAAAGACGGAGGAAGAAAATCACCGATTAAACAAACGGTCCAGTCTTCTCCGTTTTGGCTTTTGGGGCTGAGATGGACACCTTTTTGTAGGCTGATCTCCTCGTAAAGACAGGGGGAAGCCGCAACAGAAGTGGCATTCGCTCAGACACTCCTCGCTCTTGATTCCGCATGTGGTCAGCTCTTAGTTGTTTTTTTTCTGTTCTAGTCATTGAAGACTTGACACACAAGACTGGGAATTTCAAGCAGTTTGGGATCTTCTGCAGTATGCTGGAGTCAGCCCTGACACAGGTGAGGTTTAATGTGACTCAGAGAAAGAGGCAGGGGAAGAGACCAGGAGCACGGGCAAACTCTGTACATGTAAAGGTGCCTTTTGCTGTCGTTATTTTCTGCCATCTGTTCCTTGACAAGAGTGGAGGAGACCTCTGTATGCATCTATAAGAACATAAGAACAAGCCAGCTGGATCAGACCACAGTCCATCTAGTCCAGCTCTCTTCTACTCGCAGTGGCCCACCAGGTGCCTTTGGGAGCTCACAGGCAGGATGTGAAAGCAATGGCCTTCTGCGGCTGTTGCTCCCGAGCACCTGGACTGTTAAGGCATTTGCAATCTCAGATCAAGGAGGATCAAGATTGGTAGCCATAGATCGACTTCTCCTCCATAAATCTGCCCAAGCCCCTTTTAAAACTATCCAGGTTAGTGGCCATCACCACCTCCTGTGGCAGCATATTCCAAACACCAATCACACGTTGCGTGAAGAAGTGTTTCCTTTTATTAGTCCTAATTCTTCCCCCCAGCATTTTCAATGGATGCCCCCTGGTTCTAGTATTGTGAGAAAGAGAGAAAAATGTCTCTCTGTCAACATTTTCTACCCCATGCATCATTTTATAGACTTCAGTCATATCCCCCCTCAGCCGTCTCCTCTCCAAACTAAAGAGTCCCAAACACTGCAGCCTCTCCTCATAAGGAAGGTGCTCCAGTCCCTCAATCATCCTCGTTGCCCTTCTCTGCACTTTTTCTATCTCTTCGATATCCTTTTTGAGTTGTGGCGACCAGAACTGAACACAGTACTCCAAGTGCGGTCGCACCACTGCTTTATATAAGGGCATGACAATCTTTGCAGTTTTATTATCAACTCCTTTCCTAATTATCCCCAGCATAGAGTTTGCCTTTGGGTGTCTTTTCCCCACAGAGCAGCGAGTCTGTCACCCTGGACCTCCTCACCTATTCCGATCTGGAGTCCCTGCGGAGCAGGAAGATTGGGGTGGGCCCGAGGCTCACATCTGCCGCCAAAAGTTCCCC
Organism: Sphaerodactylus townsendi; assembly: GCF_021028975.2. Taxonomy (NCBI): domain Eukaryota; kingdom Metazoa; phylum Chordata; class Lepidosauria; order Squamata; family Sphaerodactylidae; genus Sphaerodactylus; species Sphaerodactylus townsendi. The sequence goes on along the minus strand of NC_059430.1, from coordinate 129,894,921 downwards.
GCTGAACTCCAAACGCTACCTGATATTGATCTACTCGGTGGAATTTGACAGGTGTGAATCCGGAAGGAGAGGGTGGGCAAAGCCTGATGCAAGATTGGACATGGGGGGTGGGGTGGCGGTGGGGGGAGTAGGTGCACGAAAGTAGTGGAAGAAAAATGGAATCCCTCTGCAGGGTTGTTGCGTGAACAGCGCTTGGCCCATACTGTGCGGGGAGGCTCTAGTGCAGTGATGGCGAACTTTTTCGAGACCGAGTGCCCAAATTGCAACCCAAAACCCCGTTATTTATTGCAAAGTGCCAACACAGCCATTTAACCTGAATACCGAGGTTTTAGTTTAGAAAAAACGATTGGCTCTGAGGCATGTGTTACTTGGGAGTAAGCTTGGTGGTAGTCAGTGGCTTTGCTTTGAAGCAACCGTGCAACTCTTCCAACTTACGACCCTCAGAGGGTTTACTCAGAAGCAAGCCCCATTGCCAGCAACCGAGCTTACTCCCAGGTAAAGGATCGCACGTTACTTCTTTGCATGAAAATCAGTGGGGTTTAACTGCGCTTGACAGGGTTACCTACACTGCTTCCCCAAAACTAGGTCTTAGGTTTAATGCTAATAATCAAGTCCAGCAATCGAGGCCAGCCTAGATGTGTGGGGGGGCACTCTGTTTGCACGTGCCCACAGAGAGGGCTCTGAGTGCCACCTCTGGCACCTGTGCCATAGGTTCGCCACCACTGCTCTAGTCAGTATGACCGGAGGAGGGGAATCTTGCTCCCCAGGAAAAGGTAGTGGTCGGTTGGCACAAACCCATCAATTGATCACCTTTTCCCCTTAGTAGCAGGACCACAGGGAGAAAACCACGTGTATTTAAGTAAATTAAATTATCAACCCGAAACATATTGAAATGTTTAACGTGTAGCATTTAATGGTGGTAGATTTCATCAGAATCACAAACCGCAGTTCACCGGATGGGAAAATCAGCTTTCTGTCTGATGCCATAAGCCACCGCTCTGACGGTCAAAGGGGAAAAGTCAGATAGTGTTTTGCCACTAGTGTTAGACCAGAAGTTTCCAAACTTTGTGAACCTGCAGGCATGTTTGGAATTCTGACACGGGAACAGTAATAAAATGACCGCCACAAGAGGCAGAGGCAACCGCCAAGTGATTGCCACAGCTTAGCTTTGGTAACATAAGGTATTGTGGATTTTTGTGGTGCGTGGCAGCTGCTGCCACAGGAACATTTTTTTAAAAAAATCTGCACAGCCAATCAAAAGCCTTGTTGAGCAAAATCCCCACCGGGCCATGACTACTTCCTAAAAGTGCTTGATGGGCACCAAGAAAGAGAAGAGAAGAAGAGAAGAGTTTGGATTTATACCCCCCCCTTTCTCTCCTGCTCAAAGGGGCTCACAAGCTCCTTGCCCTTCCCCCCTCACAACAAACACCCTGCGAGGTGGGTGGGGCTGAGAGAGCTCCGAGAAGCTGTGACTAGCCCAAGGTCACCCAGCTGGCGTGCGTGGGAGTGCACAGGCTAATCTGAATTCCCCAGAGAAGCCTCCACACCTCAGGCGGCAGAGCTGGGAATCAAACCCGGTTCCTCCAGATTAGATACACAAGCTCTTAACTTCCTACGCCACTGCTGCTCCTTGGGGCCCCCTGCTTTAGACCAATATGTCGGGGGCTCCCCAGCCAGGCGAGTTTCCAGGTTTGTCCCCCCCCCCTTGGGTTTTCAAAGTGGGCTGTGACTCGTGGCTGTGTTTCGTGCAGGATCCACTACCCTCTGCCACTGCCCTACGTGGGGAAACCAGACCCCGTTGTTCTGCAGAAGGTGATCCGGGAGCTGAAGGAGGAGTTAGCCATTCTGAAGGCAAAGCCGGGCAAGGATTTCCGAGACGCCGAGATCCGCCACCTCCGGGACGAGTGAGTGAGCGGGGCGGGGGTGGGGGAGACATTCCTTAACTTGATCGACCGCGAGTTCACATCCAGCATCCCAGAGAGGGACCCTCAGCTCTGTGCTGGAGATCTACCTGCCAGGTGAGGCCTCCTTCAAGCATTTGAGGAATGGAATGGCCAGGCAGAGAGAGACCTGCATCTGTCTGCCTGTGTGTCAGGAGGCCTGTGTTTGGGGATTTTGCTTATGCAGCTGTTTCAATGCTTGGAGGGAGGTGGAATGGGTTAATTGCATTTCTAACTTATGGTGGTCTCTCTGGCTAGGATGCAGCACGTCTTGGAGGAGAAGCAGGTGGCCGAGGCGGCCTTGGCGGCCCTGCAGGAGGAGCTGAAGCTGGCCAACAAGAGCAGCGCCTTCAAGGAGCTGAAGATCCTCAAGAAGGTGGTCCAGAGCCTGGAAGAGGAGCTGACCAAGGAACGGGCCAAGCACCAGCGGGCAACCGGCAAACGCCTGCAGGAGAACCGGCAGCTGGCCGACGAGGTGGGCTGAGGGCTAGCTGGGCGGGATCGGCTGAGGTGGGGAGATTGTGCTCCAGAAACCAACATTTCAGCCAGGAAAAGCCAACCTCTGCAGCCTAAATACATTTTGCAGACGTCCAGGAATGTGGTGGGCCTCTTTTTCACTGGTGGAATCCAGCTGCCCTTGGGAAACTTGCCGTGAATCAACCAGATCTCTCTCGCTCTCTCTCCACTCCAGCTGGCCGAGCTGAAAGCCACAGAGAGGGGCCTTCGGATCCGCGTGAGGAACCTGACCAACGAGCTGGCCTTATACAAGAAGGGGTGAGTGGAGGCCATGGGTCAGTCGCATGATTTTTTAAAATATTTAAAGCTTTTATTACAACTTGAAATTTTACATAGAAAAGTATGGTTACGTAATTCTGCATCTCGTCATACATCTACAAAAACCTTTGCACAATCATGCAGCATTTTATCAGTTACTGCCGTTAAGCATAAGCATTTTATTGTCATTGTGCACGCACAACGAAATTTACAGCAGCATTCCTCGATGCACACAATTTCAGACTCATACCCCATCCTCCCTTTCCCCTTCCTCCACCCATCCCTACACAGCCCCAAACACATCAACACGAAGCCACGGAGTTTAGCATAGCCACAGCTCTAGAGTAGAAGCTGTCTCTAAGCCTCTTTGTCCTAGATTTGATAGTCCTGTATCGTCTACCAGATGGTAACAGTTCAAAAAGAGAGTGTGCTGGATAGAGACGGGTCCCTCAGAATATTTTGGGCTTTTTTTAGGCTTCGGGAATTATAGAGTTCTCTCCAAGGAGGGGAGAGGGCAGCCGATAATCCTTTGTGCAGTAGTGATCACCCTTTAGAGCGCCTTCCTATCTGCCACTGTGCAACTGGAGAACCATACACAGATGCAGTAGGTTAAGACACTCTCTATAGCACAGCAGTAAAAGGACACCAGGAGTTTTCCATCCAGTTGTTGCTTCCTTAAAAGTCTCAGATAGTACAGTCTTTGCTGGGCCTTCTTAACCACCGCGGCAGTCTGTATGCCCCAGGTTAAGTCCTCTTTAATCATAACGCCCAGAAATTTAAAACTAGCCACCCGCTCTACTTGATCTCCATTTATAGTCAAGGGCTGAATTCCTGAGCTATTCCTTCTATAGTCCACTATAAGCTCCTTTGTCTTGTTAGTATTAAGAACCTATAAGCTCCTTTGTCCTATAAGCTCCTATTTTCCCTGCACCATGAGAGCAGTGGGAGTGAATATATAATATATAACATAACATAATTAAAAAGTAAGAACTTCCTCTGTATCCACCGAGAGTCCAAAAAAAGCAAAAAAGAAGAGAACAGTTCCACAGTTTCATAGATCTATTCTCTCTAACGATAATAAACTAATGTACATTTTTAAGCCATTTTACAGATCAAAGTGCCTCTACTACTATACTCTCTAAAAATGAAACTTATTTACATAGAAATATTTATATTAAAATAAAGCATAGGAAGACATCTGGCGACTCGTCCTTTGCATTGACTGAAGACTTCCATGCATAGTTCTACTTGCTTAGACAAAGACAAAAAAAAGCATGATTTGTTGTTGGAAGAGGCCTCTCCTGGGCTCTGCCATGGGCTGAGCACACCCAGGCAGTTCTCCCTCGAGCTCTGCATTTTTCTTTCCCTCTTCCCTCCCCAGGCGCTTCACTCCCATCGCGCCGTCTCCCACAAACCACTTTGCTCCCGCCAATCTGAGCCGAGCCAGCACCGCGGCCAAGAGGAGAGAGGATCGCCGTTCCACCTCAGGGGAACGGTCGAACTCACGGGAACGCGGTGGGGCCTGGGCGCCCAGCCGGCAGCGGTCCACCTCCAGGGAGGGGCGCAGTGGGAGCCAGGGCCGGCTGACGCAGCAGTCCCCCTCCCCGACAGGTGAGAAGGGAGGGTGACACTTTATCGGCCAGAGCGCCAGATCGGTCTGGCTGGTCCAAAGACGGTGGGGACAGCCCTGCCTTGTCGTGGTCAGCCAGGGCGCCTTTTAAGCGAGCCACAAATTCCAATTCGTGCCAATAAGCCACATTTTACATTGAAGCGACTGTTTATAGACTAGGACTGTGGTGGCGAACCTTTGGCACTCCAGATGTTATGGACTACAATTCCCATCAGCCCCTGCCAGCATGGCCAATTGGCACTCCAGATGTTCATGGACTACAATTCCCATCAGCCCCTGCCAGCATGGCCAATTGGCACTCCAGATGTTCATGGACTACAATTCCCATCAGCCACTACCAGCATGGCCAATTGGCCATGCTGGCAGGGGCTGATGGGAATTGTAGTCCATGAACATCTGGAGTGCCAAAGGTTCGCCACCACTGGACTAGGATGTTGTGGGGTTTTCGGGTTGTATGGCCATGTTCCAGTAGCTGGCGAAACGTCAGGAGAAAATACTACTGGAACATGGCCACACAACCTGAAAAACCCACAACATCCTCGTGATTCCGGCTATACTTATAGACCAGTGATGGCGAACCTTTTTGAGACCGAGTGCCCAAATTGCAACCCAACCCCCACTTATTTATCGCAAAGTGCCAACCCGGCAATTTAACCTGATTGCTGAGGTTTTAGTTTAGAAAAAACCGGTTGGCTCCCTCTCCCTCTGCCCCACCCATTCGAGTAGGGGCCAGCCTGCTCTAGCCTCCAGCAAGTCCCATGTGCAATGCTCTGCGCCTCTCTAACATCTCTGCCTCCTCTGCGCCCCCCAGGCAGCAGCCACCTGGAGCACAGGTACCAGGCCTGCTAGCCAAGTCCTTCCTGCTCATCGCGGTGTGCGCACATTGTGCTCAGTGGCCCAGGCCAGCCTAGACGTGTGTGTGTTGGGGGGGGGGGGATTTTCCATCCCCCACATGAGGAACTCTGTGTGCGTGTGCCCACAGAGAGAGCTCCGAGTGCCACCCCTGGAACCTGTGCCATAGGTTCGCCATCACTGTTATAGACTATTCTTCTCTTGTATAATTTGCTTCTCATTGATGAGGGGAACAAGAGAGCGCTACGCGTAGAAAAATCCTCCCTGTCTCTTCTGAGGTTTGGCCACACGTTAACTCTGGGCACCTTTGGAATTCTGCTACAGTATGGTGGGCACGGCCGCAAAATGGCTGCCTCGGGTGGCGTTGCCTGCCACAAAATGGCTGCTGTGGTTTATAATCAGTCACACAGCGAAGATCTCTGTGCTGCGACGGCAGCTGCTGCCAAGGCAGTATTTTTTAAAATTGGCAGAGCTAATCAGATTTCCCGTGGCTGATCGGATATTTCCTGGGCAGAAGTCCCACCTGGCCCCGCTCGCTTTCTCAATACACTTGGTGGGCACCCGAAGAAAGTATCCACGGGCAACGTATCGAGGAGCCCTGCGTTACTCTGCATTTTTGAGGAAACTGGTGTAGAACAATGTATTGTCGAAGGCTTTCACGGCCGGAGTCACTGGGGTGCTGTGTGGTTTCCGGGCTGTCTGGCCGTGTTCTAGCAGCATCCTCTCCTGACGTTTCGCCTGCATCCGTGGCTGGCACCTTCAGAGGATCTGATCTTCATTGTTACTCCCAGCTGATCTTCATTGTTACTCCCAGGCTACAGACTTCTTTGTGACTCACATACCAGGCTACTCTATTCAGAGGGCCTCACCTTTTGACCTCACAGTATATATACTCCACTTGCTTTCCATTCCTACTATCAGATCCTCTGAAGATGCCAGCCACAGATGCAGGCGAAACGTCAGGAGAGAATGCTGCTAGAACACGGCCAGACAGCCCGGAAACCACACAGCACCCCACTACTTGAGAACATTCCATAACAGCGCACCTTTCTGGCCATGTTATGAAAGGAAAGATGACCAATGGAGTGCTGGTGTGGTTTCCGGGCTGTATGGCCGTGTTGTAGCAGCATTCTCTCCTGACGTTTCGCCTGCATCCGTGGCTGGCATCTTCAGAGGATCTGGTGTAAAACATTTCCGAAGGTTGGCCTCTGTCCTTCTCTCCTCTCCCCTAGGCTCCAGAGGGCCACGCTTTGACCCCACGGCCTTTGTGAAAGCCAAAGAACACAAGCGGAAGGAAGCCGAGCAAAACAAGTGAGTGGCGTTTACGTGGAGGCGCCTTTCCGGCTTCCCCGTCCCCCTTAAAGGCTGGAGCCGACCCGTCTGGGACACGAACCTTCTTCTTGCCAACTGCCCTCTTGCCTCTGCAGCCGGCGATGCCTCCGCCGAGGGATGGGAGATGCTCCACCTAGCGGTTGGCGCCACACTCAGACCAGAGGGCCGTCAGCTTTTGACACCACTCGGAAATCCCGGGGCAGGAGTTCTTCAGGTAGGGCGTTGCTGAGATCACAGGGGGCATGTTCTGCAACTGAGCAAAACTGCTCTGGTCGGATTCTGGGACGATGTCCCGTCTGCACCTTGCAGTCTTTGGCACGTGAGGGGCATAGCATGTTTCCCTCTCGACACGCTGTGATTGTTTTCCACTTCATATGCTAATCACCATGCGGGTTTTATCCTCCTTTTGAGTCCTCCCAGCAAACACAACGTTTTCCCTTTTCCCGCCAAGTCCCCCTGCCTCTGGACTGGCGTTATTTCAAGGCAGGAACCGTAAATCTGTTTTATTCTTATGCACAGCTAAATATGTTTTCGATGCTTTTTACAAAACATGCCCGTTATGTGAAAGATGTGGAATTTCAAGCAAGGAACGGTGTGTCTCTTTGCCTGCTGCCGTCAGTTTGGGAACTTTTAACTGTCTTGATGACCCCTCCCGCTCCCTTTTTTCACCAACAGAGGAACGTCCCCCAAACAGGTCGCATTCACAGGGGGAGTGGCGAAGGAGCAGATCCTTCTGAGCCCCCTCTCTTTATGGCAGCCCCATTCTTGCCTCCCAGCTTCGTGTTCTGGAGTCTCGTTCCCAGTGGAAGAAATCTTTGACAGCCCCTTCCTAGCTTAAGAACATAAGAACTAGCCTGCTGGATCAGACCAGAGTCCATCGAGTCCAGCACTCTGCTGCTCGCAGTGGCCCACCAGGTGCCTTTGGGAGCTCACAGGCAGGATGTGAAAGCAAGGGTCTTCTGCGGCTGTTGCTCCCGAGCACCTGGACTGTTAAGGCATCTGCAATCTCAGATCAAAGAGGATCAAGATTGGTAGCCATAAATCGACTTCTCCTCCATAAATCTGTCCAAGCCCCTTTTTAAAGCTATCCAGGTTAGTGGCCATCACCACCACCTGTGGCAGCATATTCCAAACACCAATCACGCCTTGTGTGAAGAAGTGTTTCCTTTTATTAGTCCTAATTCTTCCCCCCACCATTTTCAATGGATGCCCCCTGGTTCTAGTATTGTGAGAAAGAGAGAAAAATTTCTCTCTGTCAACATTTTCTACCCCATGCATAATTTTATAGACTTCAATCCTATCCCCCCTCAGCCGTCTCCTCTCCAAACTAAAGAGTCCCAAACGCTGCAGCCTCTCCTCATAAGGAAGGTGCTCCAGTCCCTCAATCATCCTCGTTGCCCTTCTCTGCACTTTTTCTATCTCCTCAATATCCTTTTTGAGATGTGGCGACCAGAGCTTAAGTGCATGAAGAATGAGGTGCCTTTCTAATTTTGCCTATTCCTCCTGCTGTGACCCTTTCAAGGGGGTATTTCACGCCTGTCCTGCGGCCTCATTTTCTGCCTGCTCTCTCCTGCAGTGGAAAGCTTCCGTAGCCAGCGATCTTCCGCAAGTTCAGGGAGCGAAATGGACGATTACTCCGAACCTGCTGCTCCCAGGTAAGAAAAAGCCAGGTGTGCACTCCTGCAGGTTTTGTGTAGAGTCCCTTTGCAGGAACCTAAAATCCTACTTTAATTTGGCTGGGATATAACGGTGACAGCCACGGGGTCAAAAATCTCCAATCTTATTTATTTATTTTATTTATACTTTGGGCTTTTATGCCGCCTTATCCCCAAAGGGCTCCGGGCTGTGCACAGCATATGATAAAAATACAGTCATGAAACAATCATAAATTAGTTAAAACCTATAAAAGCAGCGGGAGACTAACTATAATACTAATAATTATAAGTATGAGTGGCACCTGGCAACCTATTATTAAATCCTTTCCCAAAGGGAGGAACGGCGGGTCCCATCAGATAATACAAGGCCCAGATGTAAGAGCCAAGAAAGGGGGGGGGGGGGCACCATCAGCAGCCGGTCCCTCCAAAGGCTCGGCGGAACAGCTCCGTCTTACAGGCCCTGCGGAATTCGCCGAGATCCCGCAGGGCCCGGACAGCTGGTGGAAGAGCGTTCCACCAGGCCGGGGCCAGAGCCGTAGAGGCCCTGGCCCGTGTGGAGGCCAGCCGCATCATCTTGAGCTCCAGAGAAGCTGCTTGACTCTTGGTTGGGGTGTGGCATCTCGGTCGTCCCCCCCCCCTCCAAGCTGAATGGGAAGAGTCTGAGAACTGTTCCCACTTCAGTACACGTGACCTGTTCCGTTTGTCCTCGCACCTCAGGGGTCGGAAGCGAGTGGGGAGGATCCGGAAGCCCCTCAGCAGCTCTTCGTGGAATGGATCGTCTGGGGTAAGTAGTTAACCAGGGCGGGTCTTCCTGAGTGCCAGTTGGTGATTGGCCCCAGGCTTGCTGTCCGGTGGGACTGCAGGGCTCTGCCTTTGAAGAGAGGCACATCTGGATGTATTTCCTGCCCTTTAAAAAAAAGGCCTGATATTAAACGTGGCAGCCAGGGGCGTAACGAGGCAAACTGTAGCCCTGGGCAAAACCTGAGTTGGATGCCCCCCCCATCGGCGGCCACTTCACCACGACCAAAAAATTTTTTTGCACCACAACATTGGTGTCTGCAGGGGGTGCATTTTTAGACATATCAGCCTGAAACCCCCATTGACAGCAATACAGAAAACTCAATGCAGAACAAAGATTCTTGGGCAAATTTCTGGGATGTTTCTGTAGGGGGCGCAGTTTTGGATGTATCGGCACCAAAAACTTCAGGGTATCATCTGGAAACTGTCCTGATGGGACCCCCCTCCCCCCAAGTTTGGTGCAGTTTGGTTTAGGGGGTCCAAAGTTATGGACCCTCAAAGGGGGTGCCCCATCCCCCATTTGCTAACGAGATGGGGGCTACCCTTTTGAGGGTCCATAACTTTGGACCCCCTGAACCAAACTGCACCAAACTTGGGGGGTGCCATCATGACAGTCTCCAGATAATACCTGGAAATGTTGGTGCTGATACATCCAAAATTGCACCCCCTGCAGGAACATCCCAGAAATTTGCCTTCATTGAGTTTTCTGCGTTGCTGTCAATGGGGGTTGCAGGCTGGGGAGGGCACATTTCTGAAGGCACAGTCTCAAAACTTTCAGGGTCTCATCAGGAGACTTCCCTAATGATACCCCCCAGGTTTGGTGCAGCTTGGTTCAGGGGGGCCAAAGTTATAGACCCTCAAAACTGTAGCCCCCATCTCCTATTAGCTCCCATTGGAAACAACGGGGGATGGGGCGACCCCCTTTGGGAGTCCATAACTTTGGACTCCCTGTACCAAACCTCACCAAACTTGGGGGGTAGCTTAAGGGTAGTCTCCTGATGATACGCTGAATTTTCTGTGCCGCTAGCCTACAAACTGCACTCCCTGCAGGCCAAAAATGGAAAACAACTAAAAATACCCAAAAACGAACCCTGTATTTTGATGCCCCCCACAAGGTGGTGCCCTGGGCAGCTGCCCACCTTGCCCAATGGGCATTACACCCCTGGTGGCAGCAGTAAGGGAAAAGAACTCCAGCCTTGGTCGGTGTCCCTACGCAGCATCCATTTAAACTTGGGCCTCACCAGCGACCTGGGTCAAAGAAAGGCCCTGCTTTTCGGCTAGGCTTGTATGGCGACTCACAAGGTCCCTGGTAGTGCTAGTTTTGGATGTGGTGACTATTTGCCTTCTAGTGTTCATCTGAGGTCACTTACTCCTTTGCTTTTGGTCGGTGGTTTCTTGGTTGTTTTGCTTCTGGGCTAAAAACGGTTTCGTTGGCTGGGTGTGGGTTTTTAACCTCCCTTTGAAACATGTTTAATTGTTTAAAGCAGTCGTATCATTGAAGGCTTTCACGCTGGAATCAGCTGGCCGTTGTGGGTTTTCCAGGCCGTGTGGCCGTGGTCTGGTAGTTTTTGCTCCTGACATTTGACCCACCTGGGCAAAACGTCCCACAGCCTGGGAAACCCCAACAGCCCGATGAAAGCAGTGGATACATTCTGCCAGTAAATACAAACAAAGGATGGACGGTTCTCGGCATTTGTGTAGGTTCCTCGTGTGGACAGTGGTCGCAGGAAGCCGTTGGTGAGCACCCCCGCTGGAGGCAAGCAAGTGGACAAAGGTAACCCTTCAGGCCTCCTGCTTGAAGTGAGGAGTCAGTGGTCTGCAGGGTTCGTGGGGTGGGAAAGCCCCAGTAAAGTGAGAGTAGAAGAGTAGGGTCTGGCAGTCCTGGGTTCGAATTCCTGCCCTGCCATGAAACTCATAGGGTGAGCTCAGGCCAGTCTCTCTCTCTCTCTCTCTGCCCCCCCCCCCCACTTCCTTATGGGGCTGTTGTGAGGCTAAAATAAGAAAGCACGTTCTTCTGTCTTTACTGGGCCCTGCTGATCTTTTCTTGATCTAGAACAGGGGTGGGCAATTATTTTTTCCATGGGGCCACATAAGAAACAGAAAATATTGTGGAGGGCCGGGCCAAAAGGCTGGACTCAATTCTGCATAATAGGGGCTGATAAGTGACAGACAGGTGCACAGATCAACGTGGAATCAGTGGCAACAGTTCTGCATACAACACTATTGGGCACAAAGAATCACAGGCTTAACCTACCTGCATGGTTGTCCACTGTGACAATCAAGCAAGTGGGGAGACTTAAGTCCCTTGACCTACTTTTTTCATCGACTGGCGCTTTTGAAAGCCCCGCAGAAGCAGGCAGCCAAGGCAACCGGCTTCTGCAGGGCTTTCAAAGGAGGGGATCGCCCCAGAAGCCACTGCGCGAGGGGGGAAGGGGGAGGGTTAGCGTGAGCAGCGCGGTTCTAAACAGGTCCTCTTAGGCCAGGGCCAAGTCTGTCATAAGGGCCAGTCAGGGTCATCCGGCGGGCCGGATGTGGCCCCCGGGCCGTATAATGCCCAGGTCTGATCTAGAACAGTGTTTCCCAACCTTTTCGACGTTGCGGTACCCTTGACCTCACTCTTCATATCTCAGGGTACCCTTGAGGTTCATTTGATTTTTTTGGCATTTTTTTTAGGGTTTTTTCCTTTTTTGGCCTGTAGGTGGGGGGAATGGCAAGCAGGGGGAGAGGAGGGAAAGCAGCACTGACAGCCGCGTTGTTTGTTTGCCTAAATTTGACATGGATTTGGAGGGATTTATAGGGAGAACTCCCTTTAAATCTACTCCCCCAATCCACACCGAATTTAGGCAAATAAAACAATGCTGTTTTTTAATGTTGTTTAAAGGAAGTCTATGAGGTTTCCAAACGTCCCCCCCCCCCTTCAAAATCCATTTGATTCCGGTGGGGTAGGGCAGGCGGTAGCATTGTTTGTCCTTTAGTTCGGAACCCTGGTAGGAATCACTGATCTAGAAGAAGAAGAAAAGTTTGGATTTATACCCCCCTTTTGTTCCTGTAAGGACACTCAAAGGAACTTACAAACTCCATTCCCTTCCTCTCCCCTCAGCAGCAACCCTGTGAGGCCGGTGGGGCTGAGAGAGTTCTGAGAGAACTGTGACTGGCCCAGGGTCACCCGCAGGAACGTAGGAGTGTGGAAGCAAATCTGGTTCACCAGATAAGGCTTCCCCGCTCATGTGGAGGAGCGGGGAGTCAAACCCGGTTCTCCGGATTAGAGTCCACCTGCTCTTCACCACTACGCCATACTATCCCACCCCCAAGCAAAGAGGAGGTCCCAGCCCCAGATCCTGTGACTTTCCAAGCAGAGTGGGGCATGCTGGGTGAATTCCTTGGGGCAAAGCATTGTGGGAAGAATCCCCTGGTTGTTGATCCTTGGGGCTGCCTCCTTCCTGGGAGGGGGGTCCTTGGCCAGATACTTAAACAACTCCCACCTTTGGCACAGGGTGGGCCATGGGACACTCACACCCGGTTTCCTTGCCTGGCTGGCACAGGGCACGGTGCCAGGGCTCCCCAGCTGGGCATGCAGAGAACCCCCTGGAGGGCTGCCAGCAGTGGCATAGGAGGTTAAGAGCTCGTGTATCTAATCTGGAGGAACCGGGTTTGATTCCCCGCTCTGCCGTCTGAGCTGTGGAGGCTTATCTGGGGAATTCAGATTAGCCTGTGCACTCCCACGCATGCCAGCTGGGTGACCTTGGGCTAGTCACAGCTTCTCGGAGCTCTCTCAGCCCCACCCACCTCACAGGGTGTTTGTTGTGAGGGGGGAAGGGCAAGGAGATTGTCAGCCCCTTTGAGTCTCCTGCAGGAGAGAAAGGGGGGATATAAATCCAAACTCTTCTTCCAAGATGATAAATTTTTGGAGATTTTGGAGGCGGAGCTTGAGGAAGGTGGGGTTTGGGGAGCAAAGGATGCTCAGGGGGTTATCACGATGGAACCCACCCTCCAAAGCAGCTGTTTTCTCCGGGGGAACCGATCTGGGTCTCCTGGAGATCAGCTGTGATTCTGGGGGGCCTCCAGGCCCCAGCTGGAGGATGGCATCTCCAGCCTTCCGGTTTGCACGCGTCGTAACACAGCTGTCTCGCCTGACAGAGAACCTCTACGACGAGCCGTCGGCCGACCTCTCCGAGATCGACGCTCGGCTGCAGGCCTTGCAGGAGTACATGAACAAGCTGGAGACGAGAACGTAGTCCCCACCAAGAAGCGGAGGGGAGAGGCGGCAGGAAGACCCCCAAGCACGCCGACGGAGCTCAGCAGCACGCCTGTGGCCGCCCGGAGCAGGCCCCAAATAGCCAAGGGCTTCCTCCCTCCCCTTTAGCACGCTTGGTTGCGGGTCTGAAATACAAAGGTTATTTTGAGCGTGGGAATCATGGATTTGTTGCAGTCTGTAGCGCACACTCACACACCGCATCTCTTACCAAAGCAGAGTTTGTCTCCCTCCTGTGGTTTCGCTTGAGATTGACGGGTCCACAGGGCACCAGGTGCGAAAGAGAGCGCAGCCCTTCCGATTTGACCCGCATTAGACAACATTTTGCCTTAAGAGGAGAGCTCGGGAGTGTTTCTGAACCCCTTTCTTGGCCTACTTCTGCCTTCCCCTCTGTTCTGGCCCTGAAGACGCCAGCCGCAGCTTGAGAGCGAAGTGATGCTGTTACTCCAGGGCAGCCTTTGAGCTCAGATCTGCTGGAAGGAGGAGGCCTCTCGTTCTTAGTCATTCCCCCACCTCTTCCAGGCACCTCTCCGGCATGGACAGACGGAGCGCTGGTTTGCTTTTCACCCTGTAGGCCAGGAATCCTTGGCTGGCAGCAGTCTCCTTGGAGTTAGGCAAACCCGGTGCTCCCCTAAGGAGAGAACAGAGGTGCTGCAGGGAATTGCCGAAGCCATTCGTTTTTCGTTTGGTGTTTCTACTCTGCTGGGGTCGGCACCGAAGTGAGCGGAGCCATTTTAAGCCCTTCTTTCAAACCCTGGCTGCTTTCATTCTGGTTTCTCAGCGGGTGTTCAAGGGTGGCACGGCTTTCTCAGTGCACTCCCGGACCTTTTCCTGGTTTAACCGAGCCCAGCCAGCTTCAACCTCCGTGCCGAGTGGCGCTCGATCCGAAGGGTTTTGGCGGGGCCTCTGCTCTCGCTGGGTTGGCTCATCATTTCCTGAACATTCCAGAAAGCTCTTTCTCGGCGGTTGCTGGGCAGGGCCGTGTGTGGTGATCCTTGTAAATAAACTTTTCTTTTTCTTAACTTCACGTCTCTGTTCTAGTTACATTTCGGCACTGGAATTCTCTGGTTATATCTATGTATGTGGAGGAAGCACATAAGAACTAGCCTGCTGGATCAGACCAGAGTCCATCTAGTCCAGCACTCTGCTACTCGCAGTGGCCCACCAGGTGCCTTTGGGAACTCACGTGCAGGACGTGAAAGCAATGGCCTGCTGCTGCTCCTGAGCACCTGGTCTGCGAAGGCATCTGCAATCTGAGATCAAGGAGGATCAAGATTGGTAGCCATACATCGACTTCTCCTCCATCAATCTGTCCAAGCCCCTTTTAAAGCTATCCAGGTGAGTGGCCATCACCCCACCCCCCCCCCCCCCCCCCCCGCCCCCCCCCCCCCCCCCCCCACCCCCCCCCCCCCCCCCCCCCCCCCCCCCACCCCCCCCCCCCCCCCCCCCCCCCCCCCCCCCCCCCCACCCCCCCCCCCCCCCCTCCCCCCCCCACCCCCCCAAAACCCCAACCCCCCCCCTCACCCCCCACCCCCCCCCCCCCCCCCCCCCCCCCCCCCCCACCCCCCCCCCCCCCCCGCCCCCCCCCCCCCCGCCCCCCCCCCCCCCCCCCCCCCCCCCCCCCCGCCCCCCCCCCCCCCCCCCTCCCCCCCCCCCCCATCCCCCCCCCCCCCAACCCCCCCCCCCCCCCACCCCCCCCCCCCCCCACCCCCCCCCCCCCCCCCCCCCCCCCCCCCCCACCCCCCCCCCCCCCCACCCCCCCCCCCCCCCACCCCCCCCCCCCCCCACCCCCCCCCCCCCCCACCCCCCCCCCCCCCCACCCCCCCCCCCCCCCACCCCCCCCCCCCCCCACCCCCCCCCCCCCCCACCCCCCCCCCCCCCCACCCCCCCCCCCCCCCACCCCCCCCCCCCCCCACCCCCCCCCCCCCCCACCCCCCCCCCCCCCCACCCCCCCCCCCCCCCACCCCCCCCCCCCCCCACCCCCCCCCCCCCCCACCCCCCCCCCCCCCCACCCCCCCCCCCCCCCACCCCCCCCCCCCCCCACCCCCCCCCCCCCCCACCCCCCCCCCCCCCCACCCCCCCCCCCCCCCACCCCCCCCCCCCCCCACCCCCCCCCCCCCCCACCCCCCCCCCCCCCCACCCCCCCCCCCCCCCACCCCCCCCCCCCCCCACCCCCCCCCCCCCCCACCCCCCCCCCCCCCCACCCCCCCCCCCCCCCACCCCCCCCCCCCCCCACCCCCCCCCCCCCCCACCCCCCCCCCCCCCCACCCCCCCCCCCCCCCACCCCCCCCCCCCCCCACCCCCCCCCCCCCCCACCCCCCCCCCCCCCCACCCCCCCCCCCCCCCACCCCCCCCCCCCCCCACCCCCCCCCCCCCCCACCCCCCCCCCCCCCCACCCCCCCCCCCCCCCACCCCCCCCCCCCCCCACCCCCCCCCCCCCCCACCCCCCCCCCCCCCCACCCCCCCCCCCCCCCACCCCCCCCCCCCCCCACCCCCCCCCCCCCCCACCCCCCCCCCCCCCCACCCCCCCCCCCCCCCACCCCCCCCCCCCCCCACCCCCCCCCCCCCCCACCCCCCCCCCCCCCCACCCCCCCCCCCCCCCACCCCCCCCCCCCCCCACCCCCCCCCCCCCCCACCCCCCCCCCCCCCCACCCCCCCCCCCCCCCACCCCCCCCCCCCCCCACCCCCCCCCCCCCCCACCCCCCCCCCCCCCCACCCCCCCCCCCCCCCACCCCCCCCCCCCCCCACCCCCCCCCCCCCCCACCCCCCCCCCCCCCCACCCCCCCCCCCCCCCACCCCCCCCCCCCCCCACCCCCCCCCCCCCCCACCCCCCCCCCCCCCCACCCCCCCCCCCCCCCACCCCCCCCCCCCCCCACCCCCCCCCCCCCCCACCCCCCCCCCCCCCCACCCCCCCCCCCCCCCACCCCCCCCCCCCCCCACCCCCCCCCCCCCCCACCCCCCCCCCCCCCCACCCCCCCCCCCCCCCACCCCCCCCCCCCCCCACCCCCCCCCCCCCCCACCCCCCCCCCCCCCCACCCCCCCCCCCCCCCACCCCCCCCCCCCCCCACCCCCCCCCCCCCCCACCCCCCCCCCCCCCCACCCCCCCCCCCCCCCACCCCCCCCCCCCCCCACCCCCCCCCCCCCCCACCCCCCCCCCCCCCCACCCCCCCCCCCCCCCACCCCCCCCCCCCCCCACCCCCCCCCCCCCCCACCCCCCCCCCCCCCCACCCCCCCCCCCCCCCACCCCCCCCCCCCCCCACCCCCCCCCCCCCCCACCCCCCCCCCCCCCCACCCCCCCCCCCCCCCACCCCCCCCCCCCCCCACCCCCCCCCCCCCCCACCCCCCCCCCCCCCCACCCCCCCCCCCCCCCACCCCCCCCCCCCCCCACCCCCCCCCCCCCCCACCCCCCCCCCCCCCCACCCCCCCCCCCCCCCACCCCCCCCCCCCCCCACCCCCCCCCCCCCCCACCCCCCCCCCCCCCCACCCCCCCCCCCCCCCACCCCCCCCCCCCCCCACCCCCCCCCCCCCCCACCCCCCCCCCCCCCCACCCCCCCCCCCCCCCACCCCCCCCCCCCCCCACCCCCCCCCCCCCCCACCCCCCCCCCCCCCCACCCCCCCCCCCCCCCACCCCCCCCCCCCCCCACCCCCCCCCCCCCCCACCCCCCCCCCCCCCCACCCCCCCCCCCCCCCACCCCCCCCCCCCCCCACCCCCCCCCCCCCCCACCCCCCCCCCCCCCCACCCCCCCCCCCCCCCACCCCCCCCCCCCCCCACCCCCCCCCCCCCCCACCCCCCCCCCCCCCCACCCCCCCCCCCCCCCACCCCCCCCCCCCCCCACCCCCCCCCCCCCCCACCCCCCCCCCCCCCCACCCCCCCCCCCCCCCACCCCCCCCCCCCCCCACCCCCCCCCCCCCCCACCCCCCCCCCCCCCCACCCCCCCCCCCCCCCACCCCCCCCCCCCCCCACCCCCCCCCCCCCCCACCCCCCCCCCCCCCCACCCCCCCCCCCCCCCACCCCCCCCCCCCCCCACCCCCCCCCCCCCCCACCCCCCCCCCCCCCCACCCCCCCCCCCCCCCACCCCCCCCCCCCCCCACCCCCCCCCCCCCCCACCCCCCCCCCCCCCCACCCCCCCCCCCCCCCACCCCCCCCCCCCCCCACCCCCCCCCCCCCCCACCCCCCCCCCCCCCCACCCCCCCCCCCCCCCACCCCCCCCCCCCCCCACCCCCCCCCCCCCCCACCCCCCCCCCCCCCCACCCCCCCCCCCCCCCACCCCCCCCCCCCCCCACCCCCCCCCCCCCCCACCCCCCCCCCCCCCCACCCCCCCCCCCCCCCACCCCCCCCCCCCCCCACCCCCCCCCCCCCCCACCCCCCCCCCCCCCCACCCCCCCCCCCCCCCACCCCCCCCCCCCCCCACCCCCCCCCCCCCCCACCCCCCCCCCCCCCCACCCCCCCCCCCCCCCACCCCCCCCCCCCCCCACCCCCCCCCCCCCCCACCCCCCCCCCCCCCCACCCCCCCCCCCCCCCACCCCCCCCCCCCCCCACCCCCCCCCCCCCCCACCCCCCCCCCCCCCCACCCCCCCCCCCCCCCACCCCCCCCCCCCCCCACCCCCCCCCCCCCCCACCCCCCCCCCCCCCCACCCCCCCCCCCCCCCACCCCCCCCCCCCCCCACCCCCCCCCCCCCCCACCCCCCCCCCCCCCCACCCCCCCCCCCCCCCACCCCCCCCCCCCCCCACCCCCCCCCCCCCCCACCCCCCCCCCCCCCCACCCCCCCCCCCCCCCACCCCCCCCCCCCCCCACCCCCCCCCCCCCCCACCCCCCCCCCCCCCCACCCCCCCCCCCCCCCACCCCCCCCCCCCCCCACCCCCCCCCCCCCCCACCCCCCCCCCCCCCCACCCCCCCCCCCCCCCACCCCCCCCCCCCCCCACCCCCCCCCCCCCCCACCCCCCCCCCCCCCCACCCCCCCCCCCCCCCACCCCCCCCCCCCCCCACCCCCCCCCCCCCCCACCCCCCCCCCCCCCCACCCCCCCCCCCCCCCACCCCCCCCCCCCCCCACCCCCCCCCCCCCCCACCCCCCCCCCCCCCCACCCCCCCCCCCCCCCACCCCCCCCCCCCCCCACCCCCCCCCCCCCCCACCCCCCCCCCCCCCCACCCCCCCCCCCCCCCACCCCCCCCCCCCCCCACCCCCCCCCCCCCCCACCCCCCCCCCCCCCCACCCCCCCCCCCCCCCACCCCCCCCCCCCCCCACCCCCCCCCCCCCCCACCCCCCCCCCCCCCCACCCCCCCCCCCCCCCACCCCCCCCCCCCCCCACCCCCCCCCCCCCCCACCCCCCCCCCCCCCCACCCCCCCCCCCCCCCACCCCCCCCCCCCCCCACCCCCCCCCCCCCCCACCCCCCCCCCCCCCCACCCCCCCCCCCCCCCACCCCCCCCCCCCCCCACCCCCCCCCCCCCCCACCCCCCCCCCCCCCCACCCCCCCCCCCCCCCACCCCCCCCCCCCCCCACCCCCCCCCCCCCCCACCCCCCCCCCCCCCCACCCCCCCCCCCCCCCACCCCCCCCCCCCCCCACCCCCCCCCCCCCCCACCCCCCCCCCCCCCCACCCCCCCCCCCCCCCACCCCCCCCCCCCCCCACCCCCCCCCCCCCCCACCCCCCCCCCCCCCCACCCCCCCCCCCCCCCACCCCCCCCCCCCCCCACCCCCCCCCCCCCCCACCCCCCCCCCCCCCCACCCCCCCCCCCCCCCACCCCCCCCCCCCCCCACCCCCCCCCCCCCCCACCCCCCCCCCCCCCCACCCCCCCCCCCCCCCACCCCCCCCCCCCCCCACCCCCCCCCCCCCCCACCCCCCCCCCCCCCCACCCCCCCCCCCCCCCACCCCCCCCCCCCCCCACCCCCCCCCCCCCCCACCCCCCCCCCCCCCCACCCCCCCCCCCCCCCACCCCCCCCCCCCCCCACCCCCCCCCCCCCCCACCCCCCCCCCCCCCCACCCCCCCCCCCCCCCACCCCCCCCCCCCCCCACCCCCCCCCCCCCCCACCCCCCCCCCCCCCCACCCCCCCCCCCCCCCACCCCCCCCCCCCCCCACCCCCCCCCCCCCCCACCCCCCCCCCCCCCCACCCCCCCCCCCCCCCACCCCCCCCCCCCCCCACCCCCCCCCCCCCCCACCCCCCCCCCCCCCCACCCCCCCCCCCCCCCACCCCCCCCCCCCCCCACCCCCCCCCCCCCCCACCCCCCCCCCCCCCCACCCCCCCCCCCCCCCACCCCCCCCCCCCCCCACCCCCCCCCCCCCCCACCCCCCCCCCCCCCCACCCCCCCCCCCCCCCACCCCCCCCCCCCCCCACCCCCCCCCCCCCCCACCCAGTGATGGCCACTCACCTGGATAGCTTTAAAAGGGGCTTGGACAGATTTATGGAGGAGAAGTCGATTTATGGCTACCAATCTTGATCCTCTTTGATCTGAGATTACAAATGCCTTAACAGACCAGGTGCTCGGGAGCAACAGCCGCAGAAGGCCGTTGCTTTCACCTCCTGCACGTGAGCTCCCAAAGGCACCTGGTGGGCCACTGCGAGTAGCAGAGAGCTGGACTAGATGGACTCTGGTCTGATCCAGCAGGCTAGTTCTTATGTTCTTATGTAATGAGACTCTGCAGTACAGATCTCACAACAGCACAATAGCCAATCAGAAGAAAGATGCATGGGTGGGGATACCGTGCGTACGTGCTTGCGTCCTAACATGAGCACGTTTTTTTTGGGGGGGGGGGGAAGTTCCCACTCCAAAACGGCACAACAGCCAATCAGGATAGACCCACAAAGCCAATTGCATGGATGTGGGGATTGTAACATTTTTTGAATCTGAGATAGACATAGAGATCTTCGCTAGAAACATGCTGCAGTGCGGAGGTTGAAACCTCGATGAAAAGGTGCAGTTTATTTTGAAACTTGGTTTTATCCAGATTTAGTTTTCAGTGGGATTTCAGTGTGTCCCTTATCCCTGGTTCCCGCCTGCAGGATAATGAAATGGTAATTTGCTCCAGTATGCTTCAAAAACTCCCTGCCAAGAGAAGAAGAGTTGGATTTATATCCCCCCTTTCTCTCCTGTAGGGGCTTACAACCTCCTTTCCCTCCCCCCCCCCACAATAAACACCCTGTGAGGTGGGTGGGGCTGAGAGAGCTCCAAAGAACTGTGACTAGCCTAAGGAATGCACAAGCTAATCTGATTCCCCAGATAAGCCTCCACAGTGGGGAACCAAACCCGGTTCTCCAGATTAGAGTGCACCTGTTCTTAACACCATGCTGGCTAGAAAATTAGCATTAGGAACAAAGGTAGACGCTATCTCCCTAAGGAGTTGTTTTTCTACTTGCAGGGAGGAATTTAAAAAATATATGCCCAGAGCTGAACAGCACCGCTTGCAGTCTGAAGTGGTACAGTCTGGTCTGGCACCACTTTCTCCTGTGTGTGTGAAACGGACCTTCGCTCTGGAACAATTCCACTGTGTGGAAGAGCCCCTGGAAGAGGGTGGGAGGGATAAATCATAGCATCCAATTGGTGTCTGTGGCGAGGGAGAAATGAAACGGCAGACATCTTTGACCTTCGTATATTCATTTAATGGTCTCAGCACAGAGAAACTGACATCTAGACTCATGAGGTCATCTTACGTGGAATCAGACGCTCGGTCCGTCAAAGTTAGTATTGCCCACTCAAAGTGGCAGCTGCTGTTCAGGGTTTCAGGCAGAGGAGTTTACCAGATTCCTTAAACAGGAGTTGCCGGGGATTAAACCTGGGGCCTTCTGCGTGCCAACTGGTGCTCTGCCTCTGAGCTTCAGCCCTCTCTGTACTGAAGGGGGTGTCGTGAATGGGCGGTTGTCTGCAGTTGACACAGGTCGAATCCCCACTTGAAATTTGCACGCAGATCCAAACCTGTTCGTTGTGAAACCGTGTCCTCTTCATCGGAGTTTCTCCCTCCCCACCGCAGCGAGCACACAGCAGACACACCCAGTTGCAGAACTCTTAGCAATCCCCACTACCAGGCGAGCTCGCTTCGCCGGTCTCCCCTGATTGGCTGGCGTGCCTTGATAGGGCAGGACCTTTTCCCACTGCAGAAACGTACATTGTAGGGGCGTGATCAAAAAAACCCAGCGTGTAAAAGTTTAACGTTTAACTGTGCAAACAGCTAATCGTTACCTGTGTAAACCGTTAACGATTCAAAGTTACACGTTTGACTGTTTAACGTTTGCGTCCCCTTCTGCTGGCCGATCGCAAAAGCGGAAACGAAACCAAGGAAAGGCTGCGCGCGCATCGCAGCGCTGATTGGTTGCCCGAATTCCGCATCACACTCCCGGGCGGGAAACGAGTCAGGGTTTCAACCCTCATCCCTCCCCTTGGAGCAGCTCTGAACCGTGTTAATGGGGTCTATGCCACTAGCAACCAGGTCCTGCCAGAACATGGAGTAACGGGGAGAACGAGCGCCAGAAACGGAATCTGCCACGCAAGCCATGGGGAGGCCGTCCCTCAAACCTGGTTAGTTTGTGTTCTGAAACCTGGCTAAGGCGGTAGTGGGGATTCGACCACAGATCAAACGGGGGCTGAGATCTGAGCACAAGGAAAGACTTGGATGTGAGGCGAAATCTCAAGAGGTCAGTGGGTTCCTTTCTCATTAGAAAAACAGCCGAGACAGATTACTGCACATCACTTGACTATGCGGTGGAGATTTCCGCTGCGGCAGGGAAGTCTGAGATGCCGGCCCAAAAGAGCAGGCTGCCCTTTTATCTGTTTGAGCATCTGTCGGATGAGCACGTTCGTGATTGTCAAATAAAATATTTTAGCCTTTCGAGGCGTGTCTCCCCGAAAATAAGACAGGGTCTTATAATAATTTTTCCTCCAAAAGATGCGTTAGGGCTTATTTTCAGGGGATGTCTTATTTTTTGCGCCCCCCACGTGACCAGATCAGCTGCGCCGGGGAATCTGTAACTAGGGCTTATTTTTGGAGTAGGGCTTATATTTCAAGCATCCTCCAAAAATCCCGAAAAATCATGCTAGGGCTTATTTTCAGAGTAGGTCTTACAGGGTAACAGGGTACAAAGATCGCGTCTGTTCCTTGTTTCCTTTAGTAACCATGGATCTGAGCGGGAATGGATTTGGAGAGTTCAGAAGACCTCCCCCAGGCCAGCAACTGGGATGCAAAAATATTTGCTACAGCAGAGATCCCAGTCTTGAACTCCCGATTCTGGGCCACTCCCCACTCACCATAAGCCGCGGGGTCACCTCTTTAAAAGACACAAGGATCCTGGACGTTCCCCACATCACCAGCGCCCACTGCGCAGCTGCCCGGAATTTGCCGCTCTCCCACCTCCTTGCCGAGCGGCAAATTAGGTCCTCTGCAAAGAGCAACATTTTCAAAAACCCCACGGGTGCCGTGGGGTGGTGGGGAACCTTGGCTGTTTACGCGCGGCTGATTCGCTGTGACGCACAGTTTCTGGCCAATCAGGAAACAGGAACCGCCATTTTGTCTAGGGAGGGTGTCCCCGTCAGAAAGTGGGCGACATGAAGCTATGTGATGATGTAGACACGAGGCGACATCCTCTTTTACAATGCACGCTCGCGGAAATTGAGACGTGTGCACAACGCGATGTGCCAACATTGCTCCCTTTGCTCGAACTTCTTTACGGCTTTGCGGCGCGAGCCTATCAAAAACAACTACTGCGTGTCAGTCAATCGAAATGGAGGCCCGCCTTCCGCTGGCTTTCACCACTCTATCGCACATCCATGACTAGCACACGCGTGCCAGCCAATCAGAACGCTCGATTGCCACGGAACTCCTCCTCTTGCTCCCCCGTGTTATTTCCTGAATGGCAAATGAGTGGGGAACAAATGACTCTGTGGTCAAAAGCCAAGGAGGCTTTTCTACGCGGGGTCGCTGCGGCGTTGCACTTAGAAGAGGTAAGTGGGGAGTGGCCCTCTTTTGTTGTTGTTATGACTTTACCAGGCACTGCCTGGCTTCCACTTCCTTCTTAGGCTTGTTTTAAATATGACCCTGGGGAGACAAAAACGGCCCACCAAGGGGGACTGCAGCTCACAGGGTCTTGTTTGTTTATTTATTTATTTATTTATTTATTTATTTTTATTAAATGTATAGGCCGCCTCATCCCTGAAGGGCTCGAGGCGGCTCACAACACGGCTGTTTCCAACCGCAAATTAATACAGCATAAAAATTAGGCCATTAAAACTCAGCAGCAATGAATAAATAAATTAAAACGACCAGATTGTGTAAAAACACATCTACACTCAGGCGCCCGATCTAAGGCCAAAGAAGAAAGAAAAGGAAGAAGAAGGAAGGGGGGGGGGAGATAAGCAGGGCCCAAGGTGGAATTAGGGCCCAACCAAGGTGGTCCAGGCAGGCAGCTTTGATTTAATGGGGGGCGGTGGAACCGCGGCCGGCCCCTCCAAAAGCCCGGTGGAATAGCTCTGTCTTACAGGCCCTGCGGAACTCACCAAGGTCCCGCAGGGCCCGGACAGCTGGACAGTGTTTAAATGGGCAGCTATCAAAGCAAACCAGTGAGGCGTGTCCCGATGAAGCAAGAAGGCTTTGTCACACTGCTGCCGTGCCGTGGGCGAGGTTATCGGGGTGGCCCGCCCTGCCTCGTTTCTCCTCCCTGCGGCAGAAATAGCCCCGCAGGCGGGCCCTGAACTTGCGGTGGAGGGAGGCGTAGATGAAGGGGTTGTAGCAAGCCGAGCTCATGGCGACCAAGTGGCAGGAAAGCTGGACCACGTTGATGTACCTCTTGCTCAAGACGGAGAAGTCGGGGTCCACGTCCCGGACCAGGTTGAGGACTTGCAGAGGCATCCAGGAAAAGGCGAAGGCCAACACCGACCCCACCAGCAGGACGAAGGTTTTACGCTTCTGTCTGTTCCACTGACTCTGGTCGGAGCTGGCCAAGCCGGGAACGCACCGGCGGCGGAGGTGGGCCGAGATGGAGCAATAGGACACGGTGACGGCCAAGAGGGGGACCATGTAGCTGACAAAAAGCGTGGCGCACGAATAGGCCAGCTGCTGCGTCGCCATGTGATCCCAGAACTCTTCGCAGATGTACAGCTCCTGTCCGATGCTGCTGAGGTCCAGGTACGTTGAGTGCAATGCAGGTGGCACCGCCAGCGCAAGAGAGGCGACCCAAATGGCGGCCACCACGAGCCCGCAGTAGCGCAGGGCCATGCGTCGCCGCACCGGGTAGGCCACCACCACATAGCGGTCCACGGCGATGGCTGTGAGAGACAGGACCGAGACGTAGACGGTGGCCACCTGCAGGAGGACCACGGCGTGGCACATGGCAGGCCCGAAGAGCCAGCCGCGGGGCTCGAAAGCATAAGAGACTGTCAGAGGCACGCAGGCCAAGCACATGAGGAGGTCGCCCACCGAGAGGTTGCCCAAGAAGAAGTTGGTGGCGTTGTGGAGCTTGCGGTCGGCGGCGATGCAGAGCACCAAGGAGGAGTTGCCGAGGCACGCCACCGCCACCAGGAGGCAGTAGAGAGGCACAAAGAGCGGCTTGAACTGCAGCAGCAGCTGAAGCCCGACGAAAGGGTCTCCGGGGACGCTCCAGTTCCTCGCGAGGGTGTGGTTGGGCTCCATCAGAGTTGCCTGCAGAGGGAGGCACAAAAACACAAGATTGCGGCCACTTAAAGCGGAGGCTGGCCGTGATGTGCTGGCTGTGATGGCTAAAGCAAACCTCCACACTTAGAGGCAGTCTACCTCTGAGCACTAGCTGCTAAAGGTGAATCAAGCAAGGTTGCCAGGACTCCCCAGAGGCAACTAGATGACCACAGGATGCCAGACAGGGGCTGCCAATTCTGGGTCAGGAACTTCCTGGAGATTTCGGGGTGGAGGAAGAAGAAGAAGATAGAAGAAGAAGAAGAGGAAGAGGAAGAGGAAGAAGAGGAAGAGGAGGAGGAGGAGTTTGGATTTATATCCCCCCTTTCTCTCCTGCAGGAGACTCAAAGGGGCTGACAATCTCCTTGCCCTTCCCCCCCCCCTCACAACAAACACCCTGTGAGGTGGGTGGGGCTGAGAGAGCTCCGAGAAGCTGTGACTAGCCCAAGGTCACCCAGCTGGCGTGTGTGGGAGTGCCCAGGCTGATCTGAATTTCCCAGATAAGCCTCCACAGGTCAGGCGGCAGAGCTGGGAATCAAACCCGGTTCCTCCAGATTAGATACACGAGCTCTTAACCTCCGACGCCACTGCTGCTCCTGGGGGCTGCTGAGGACAGAGACGTCAGCGGGGCACAATGGCACAGACTGAGGCCACTCTCCCAAGCAGCCATTTTCTCCGGGTTGAACGGATCTCTGCGGTCGGGAGACGAGTTTTAATTCCAGGAGATCTCCAGGCCCCGCCTGGGAGGGGCAAACTGGGGGCGCATGAAGCTGGGAGCTCTGCAACGTTTAGGGGCTGCCAGCTGGCACTGATTTCTGGAACTGATTTTGTTTCCGCTCCTAAAAACAACAACAACACCCTTCCCATTCTTTAAAATAAAAGCTGTCGTGCCACATATTTTCCAATCCCTTCCCGCACTTAAGATTCTTTAGTGGTTCCAATCTGCACTCCAGGAGCAACTGTGCACCCACGGGCCCTCCGCCGGTCCTGGCCCTGATCCAGAAATCGTTGGGTGGGCGTAAAGCAACCCCCCTAAGCTTCCCCTATCCCTACCAGTGACGAGACAGGTGCCGTGAACAGTGGGCTTGCTTCAACAGTATGTAAAACTCATTCAGGACTTATGAAAAGGGCTGTACATTCATCCAGCCAACCCTCCCCACCCAATAAGTGAAGAACCCAGGGAGCCTGGTTCCCAGAACACGCCCCCCTCTCAATTGCGAGGAGGAGGAGGAGGAGGAGGAGGAAGAGGAGGAGGAAGAGGAAGAGGAAGAGGAAGAAGAGGAGGAGGAGGAGGAGGAGGAAGAAGAAGAGGAGGAAGAAGAAGAAGAAGAGGAAGAAGAAGAAGAGGAGGAGGAGGAGGAGGAGGAGGAGGGGGGAAGGGGAAGAAGAAGAGGGAAGGGGAAGGGGAAGAGAAAGAAGCGGGAGGGGGAGGGGAAGAGGAAGGAGGGGGAGGAGGAGGAGGAGTTTGGATTTATTTCCCCCCCTTTTTCTCCTGCAGGAGACTCAAAGGGGCTTACAATCTCCTTGCCCTTCCCCCCTCACAACAAACACCCTGTGAGGTAGGTGGGGCTGAGAGAGCTCCGAGAAGCTGTGACTAGCCCAAGGTCACCCAGCTGGCGTGTGTGGGAGTGAACAGGCTAATCTGAATTCCCCAGATAAGCCTCCACACCTCAGGCGGCAGAGCTGGGAATCAAACCCCGTTCCTCCAGATTAGATACACGAGCTCTTAACCTCCTACGCCACTGCTGCTCCTACCTATGGAACAGAATCCAGAGAGCCCCTAATAGTAATTAACTCTAATAAAAAATATGTGTGTTTGAATGGTAAAACCAGCGTATTTTTTTCAATCTAGCTCTCCCCCGCTACGCCCACCTCAAACACATCATCTCAATTTCCCCCCATGTTTTCCCCAATACGCCCATTCGAAAAACATCACCCCCTCACCTGTGACGGTCCATCCTCTCCCCCAAAGTCCTCTTATGCTTCCTCTGCGGTTCTGACCTGGCTGCCCACAAAATTAAGGACCCAGGAACCAGACCACACTCCAATGGACTCAGCCGCTGGATGGGTTTGGGTGCTGGGAAGATGTCCCCCAAGCTGGAAGGGGCAAGAGAGGTCTCGTGCAAAGCCTTTACCTGTGGTAGGATGCTTTCAGAAAGGTGAGGGGCATTGTAGACTTCCTGCAGGAGCTCAGGAGCCACAGGTTCTGGGTGGATTTGCCCTGTTGTGCTACGGCTGCGCTTGGGCTGAGACTCAGAAGACTGCCGTTTGCGTTTCGGTTTTCCTCCCTGCCTTTTCTGGGAAACGACTGTAACCCTCACCTTGCCAGCGAGCGCTAAAGCACCGTGAGAAACAAAAGACGAAACAACGGCAGGGCTTGGTGCAAGGCAAACCCCCAGTGCTGGAGCCGACTTCTGCCTGCTGGAGCTCAAGCCTAGGCTGTGTGCACAGATGGAGTGCCTCTAAACATGTACAGAGTGCATAGAGCCCTAAACAGGGCTCTACAGGCTAATGGTTACTCTAATACAGAAATCAGAAGGGCTGCAAGACCAAGTACAAGCCACATGAACAAAGATAAAGAGCCATCTAGAGGGAAAGTGTTCTTACCATACATCAAGGGAACCACTGATCGCATAGGAAAACTGATGAAGAAGCACAACCTACAAACAATCTACAGACCCACTAAGAAAATTAAACAGATGCTACATTCAGCAAAGGATAAGAGGGATCCTTTAGCTACTGCAGGAGTCTACCGCATACCATGCAGCTGTGGACAAGTCTACATAGGAACCACCAAACGCAGCGCGCAGACACGTATCAAAGAACACGAAAGGCACTGCAGACTATTTCAGCCAGAAAAATCAGCAATAGCAGAACACATGATAAACCAACCTGGACATAGAATATTATTTGAAAAAACAAATTCTGGACCACTCTGAAAGCCACTACGTCAGACTACACAGAGAAGCCATTGAGATCCATAAGCACATGGATAATTTTAACAGGAAGGAAGAAACTATGAAAATGAACAGAACTTGGCTGCCAGTGTTGAAAAATACTAGAGTCAAGACAGTGTCTAACCAGCTCCACACAAACACAGGATGACCATAGACACAAGAAACAAAGGCCAGGATACTTCTATTCAGATGCTCCCACCAGTGACCTTGCTATCTACAGGGTTACTCCCATGCTATAGTCTTCATTGTTACTCATACTTCTATTCAGATGCCCTCAACTATTGACCTGGTTGCCTTCTTTGTTACTCACAGACAATGTTTCTCCACCCACCCTGGACACTCCAACAGATATATATACTCCACTTGCTTTCCCAACATCAGATCCTCTGAAGATGCCAGCCACAGATGCAGGTGAAACGTCAGGAGAGAATGCTGCTAGAACACGGCCATACAGCCCGGAAACCACACAGCACCCAAGTGATTCCGGCCGTGAAAGCCTTCGACAATACAATGTACAGAGTGCATTTCTGTCTGCAAGTAGCCGCAACTCCCACTGGGTGGAGGTGGTGGTGGTGGGGGGACATCCTGGTGGCTTTAACTTCCATGCCAGCTTCAGCTATCCTGGTAACTCTTGCTGCTTCCACCCTTGTGGTCTCTCACAGCAAAACTTCAGACTGTAAGCTCCTTCGGGCAGAGACCTATTCTTTTCCATCACCTGATTCAGTTAATCCACATATAATAAACCATCGTATGCTCCAAGCTTATCACAGTAGTATTTAAAACAGGCCTGTAAGGTAGGCCAGTAGTATCCGGCATTTGTTTGTTCTGTTTTTTTCGTTGCTGCTTACCCAAAAGGGTTTGTGGAAATGGACAACATTCAGATAGTATAACTGCATAAATCAGGAAACAAATATAAGATGTTGAAAATGGGGGAGGAGTCGGGGGATGAAAGAGGACTCGGTTGCCTGAGGGATGGTAGAAGTGAGATTTGAATGGGAGGCTTGTGGCTCATAGCTCACTCTCAAGACTGCTATGATACAGGAGCATTTTCTCTGAGCAAGCAGCTTCTCCGCAAGGCAGCGTTTTAAAAAGTGATCTTCCCAAGCAAAGGCTAGATTGTGAAGAAGAAGAAGAAGAAGAAGAAGAAGAAGAAGAAGAAGAAGAAGAAGAAGGGGAGGAGGAGGAGGAGGAGTTTGGATTTATATCCCCCCTTTCTCTCCTGCAGGAGACTCAAAGGGGTTACAATATATACCTTGCCCTTCCCCCCTCACAACAAACACCCTGTGAGGTAGGTCGGGCTGAGAGAGCTCCGAGAAGCTGTGACTATCCCAAGGTCACCCAGCTGGCGTGTGTGGGAGTGCACAGGCTAATCTGAATTCCCCAGAGAAGCCTCCACAGCTCAGGCGGCAGAGCTGGGAATCAAACCCGGTTCCTCCAGATTAGATACTGAGAATATTAACACAATATTAACTGAGAATATTAACACAAGCGATAGCCTTTTCATATTTTGTGTCAGCAGGAGAGTTCTGGTTCAATCTTTTCAGCATTTCTCTTTCTCTCCATGAGCTTCATAGGAGGGTGGGAATTTGAACCCAGATCTTTCAGTTACCAGCGCCACTTTCTAACCTCTGCAGCACAGGATCCTCTGAAGATGCCAGCCACCGATGCAGGCGAAACGTCAGGAGAGGATGCTGCGAGAACACGGCCAGACAGCCCGGAAACCACACAGCACCCCAGCCGGTGAATTGTTTGAGAGGTGTATTGTGGCACCTGCCCACAAAATACAAGGTGTGTCTTTCAGGAGTCTGGCCACGGCTGCAGCTGAAATTGCTGTCCAAGGGGCAGGAACCTGCTAGTGGCGGAGGGTTGTTGAAAGATAGTAACCCCCCCCCCTTTCTTCCCCCTCTCCTCCCATTGAAACCTTCCTAATGCACAGCAATTTCCCCTCTTCCAGCTACTGTTCAGAAAAGAGTAGTTTGGGGTGAAAAAGAAGGTCACCTCTCTGGAGAAGGAAAAAGGGTTTGCGGGTGATATTCTCGCAACGAGAGGAGAGCTTTGCGTGGCTCCGGAGGTCGCAGGGATGCGATTTTCTCAGCAACTGGACTCTCTTTGTTCCTTGGTCCCCTGCGGTGCGGGACAGAAAGGGGCTGGAAGACGGGGAAACGCAAAGTGCCACAATTCAGTCTTGACTGCAGAGCTGTTGTCAATATAGCAACAGGGAGGTCAATTTTGTCACGAGAGAAGCCAATATTTGTCGCTGGGGGTGGAAGCATAAGCGAAACGGTGTCCATCCCTGCCTCCCCCAACTGCCCCACAATGGCTATTTTCTAGTGTGGGCAAACTGTGCTTCTTCAGTCATTGGGGCACCTTCCTTATGAGGAGAGGCTGCAGCGTTTGGGACTCTTTAGTTTGGAGAGGAGACGGCTGAGGGGGGATATGATTGAAGTCTACAAAATGATGCATGGGGTAGAAAATGTTGACAGAGAGAAATTTTTCTCTCTTTCTCACAATACCAGAACCAGGGGGCATCCATTGAAAATGGTGGGGGGAAGAATTAGGACTAATAAAAGGAAACACTTCTTCACGCAACGTGTGATTGGTGTTTGGAATGTGCTGCCACAGGAGGTGGTGATGGCCACTAATAGCTTTAAAAAGGGGCTTGGACAGATTTATGGAGGAGAAGTCGATCTATGGCTACCAATCTTGATCCTCCTTGATCTCAGATTGCAAATGCCTTAACAGTCCAGGTGCTCGGGAGCAGCAGCAGCAGCAGAAGGCCATTGCTTTCACATCCTGCCTGTGAGCTCCCAAAGGCACCTGGTGGGCCACTGCGAGTAGCAGAGTGCTGGACTAGATGGACTCTGGTCTGATCCAGCAGGCTCGTTCTTACGTTCTTATTACTGCCAGTATGGAGTAGTGGTTAGATTATCAGACCAAGATCCTGGAATCTGGGGTTGAAACCCTGACCCAGGTATAAAATCCATTGGGCCAATCGTTTTCACTCTGCTGAGCCCACCTCACGAGGAGAACCTCGCTCGATAAAATGGGAAAAGGCAGGTGCATGTATTTTATTTACAGATACCTTTACTGGTATACATAACATAGGTTAAGATCACATCAAAACTGGTGTGTTAAAAAGGAAAAATCCAATAAACATATAGTTCAGACAGTTTCGGATTTTAACAGGCCTTTCTTCTTTAGTATCGTAAGAAATGTTATAGCGGAGCTGGTCAGCACTGAGTCTTTATCTGATTGAAGAAAGGGAACAGCAGTGGCGTAGGAGGTTAAGAGCTCGTGTATCTAATCTGGAGGAACCAGGTTTGATTCCCAGCTCTGCCGCCTGAGCTGTGGAGGCTCATCTGGGGAATTCAGATTAGCCTATACACTCCCACACACGGCAGCTGGGTGACCTTGGGCTAGTCACAGTTTCTCGGAGCTCTCTCAGCCCCACCTACCTCACAGGGTGTTTGTTGTGAGGGGGGAAGGGCAAGGAGATTGTAAGCCCCTTTGAGTCTCCTGCAGGAGAGAAAGGGGGGATATAAATCCAAACTCTTCTTCTTCTTTTTAGCTTGAAGCTGTTTTGGGCTGTCTTGCAGGGGAAATCAGTTTCTCTTGTTATAAAGCTGACAGTCCAGAAGTATATGGGAAATGAAATCAGATATTTCACCTCCTCAGGAGCAGAGTTGGTATTTATTTACTTACTTACTGTATCCTGCCTTTCTCCCCACAAGGGTCTGCAACCTGCGGCTCTCCAGATGTTCATGGACTACAATTCCCAATTGGCCATGCTGGCAGGGGCTGATGGAAGTTGTAGTCCATGAACAACTGGAGAGCCGCAGGTTGCAGACCCCTGCGCCCAGTGGGAGCCCCAAGCTGCTTCCATTGTTCGCCTCTCCTCTGGTTTATCCTCACAACGACCCCGTAAGGTTGGTTAGGCTGAGAGTGTGTGACTGACCCAAAGTCACCCAGCAAGCTTCCATGGCAGAGGGGGGATTTGAACCCAAGCCACCCAGACGCAATCTAACCAGTGGTGGGATCCAAAAATTTTAGTAACAGGTTCCCATGGTGGTGGGATTCAAACCGTGGCGTAGCACCAATGGGGCTGGGCGGGGCACGATGGAAGCGTGGCCGGGCATTCCGGGGGCAGGGCATTAATAATTTCTCTGTTACTGTAAAAAACTCTTACTGTAAAAAAAAAGTTCCAAACTTCCAGCTGGTATCTTTCTGTCCATAATTTAAACTCATTATAGCAAGTCCTACTGTCTACTGCCGACAGAAACAACGACTTCTCCTCTAATTGACTGCCTGTCAAATACTTAATACTTTCAAATACTTAATTTTGTTTCTAGAAATCAAAAGAAGAAGACTTCCCTTAAACAAGGTACTTTACCATATTACTAAAACATGTTTTTAAAACAACCCAACAGGGAGAATCATCTCCCGTTTTCTACCTTCACTAACCAGCCACATAGGAAACAACAGGACTTTATGATTTTTGGACCTAATGGAATTTCTAATGGAAAAGCGGATGTCATGTTAGTCAGCTCAAGTCCTCTGGAGAAAGGGTTAGGAAACATCAGTCTTCTGGTATGAGTTAGCAGGAGTGGCGATTGCATTTTTAAAAATAATTTTAATTAATTTTCTCCATATGTACACATACACGAAATGGAAAAGCATAAAACAGAAAAAAAACCATTGTGCAAACAGTTCCACAACAGGATGGATCTTAATCTATATATATATAAATCTATCCGTTCATTTTTCTGCTGACAGGTAATCTCCCAAACTACTGGACTGATTGCTTTGAAATTTTCACACAACGTCGCATTCGCGTGCAGCCAGGTTTCCATACTGTTTCCACACCCCCTGTTGTGTACATGCCACACCTGTGACAGTTGGAACCACAGTTCTGTTCCTCAACAGCGCCATCTGCTGGCCATCAAAGCAACACCCTCTGATACAAGGGAAACAACCATGCCTTCCTTGAAAACCACTGCCTTATGGAGTGAAAAAGATGGGGCCTGCCATCTGCACAGGGCCCACCACCCTAGCGGAGAAAGGGGAAGGTGAGGGAGTGAAAGGGACAGGACCAGCCCACTTGGACATGGCCCACCCACCCTAGCAGAGGAAGGGGAACATTAGGGAGGGACCAGCCGGGTTACCATGCAAGGGAACGGGAGAGAGGGAGGGGAGTGAGGGAAGGGGAGCGAGAGGCCCCTCGAACCGTTCGCTTCCCCTTTTCTTTCTTTTCCACTTCACCAGACTCAGCCACAGCAACGCGTGGCTGGGCCCGCTAGTATTCTATAACCTGTAAACGTGATACAGTTTTAAGAGAGGATCTTCTATCTTTCTTTCATCTAGCTTTTTGATGTTTAATGATTTAATTAACATCCATTGCTACACATCAACTGAACAATTACTTTCAGTCTTTACTACTGACATATTCATAACGTATTAACCTATTCAATCAATTCTTCTAGGTCTAATTTTGATCTTGGTAAATATCATGATTGTTTTAATTATTTTTAAGTAATTGATTTAGCCACATTTTGAAACTACAGTTCCCACTTCTCACTGAACTCATGCCTTGCCTCTCTGTGTACAAGGCTCCTTAATTTAGCCCCTGGAGCATGCGTTCTTACTTTATCCCCCCACGTTTTTATATTTGGACTTCTTTCAGCTTTCCAGATGGTTGCTACTATTCCTCTGGCATTGAAGTGACTACTGCATTCAATGAAACCTCCATGTACAGGAGCAGTATATCCCAGAGTAGCAGATGGCATGGAACAAAGAATAGAAGGAGGACACTTGCTTTCATTTGCTGTTTATGGAAACAGAACGCAGAACCCTTCACTTAATCCGGGGGGACCCTTCTTGGCTTGAGAAGTTGCATTTACTAAAATTCCCCCCTCTATATTAAGCTTTTTCTCTTTAGCTCGTTCTTCTCCGTCCTGCTTGATAAACAGCATTCAATCCATGCCCCCAAAGTAACAGGTTTCAACAGGCTCCTCTCTGGGGCAACAGCTAGGGACCAGATTACGCCGGTCCTATACCAACTGCACTGGCTGCCAATCGAGTACCGGGTCATGTTTAAAGTTTTGGTATTGACCTTCAAAGTTTTCTACATTCATGTCCTTGGGTCCCTGCTTATCCTGAGGGACCGTCTCTCCCTATGTCTGCAGCCCTTCTAGAGCCTCTCCGCTTCGTCCGGAGGCGGACCTACCTGGTGATCCCTGGCCCCAAAGCGATCCCGGCTGGCCTCTACAAGGCTTGCCAGGGCTTTTTTATGGCTCTGGCTCCTACCTGTGCAATGGAACAGGCTTCCAGGGTGAGACTCAGTGGGCCCTCAAGCCCGGGATCTTCCCACAAAGTTTCCGCAGGGCCTGTAAAACGGACCTGTTCCGCCCGGCGTTTGGCCAGCCGGGATGATGTCAACTCCGCCATAAGAACATCTGGCCTCCCGTGGGTACATAAAGGGGGAAGGAGGGGCTGAAGCCATCTGTTGTTTTAGTATTTTACATATTATTTTATTGTAAATTATGTATTTGATGTTTTAAATTGTTTTAGTGTCGATGGACACCGCCCTGAGCCTTCGGGGAGGGCGGTATATAAATATAAATAATAAATAAATAAATAAAAATAAACCTGGGAAACAAACCCTTGCTTGGTCAGGAGCAAATTGCCCCTGTGGCCCCTTGGAGAGGTGTCCCTGTGAGCTGTGGGGCCAGGACCGCTGTCTCTGGTCCTACACAGCTGAATTAGTTTAAGAAAAACTTAAAGTTAGAAAACACCCAAGAAGCAGTTTTGAAACAGAAGATAAGTTTACTGGACAGCATAAGTATCTGACCAAGGTGTCCCCTTAAGGGTAAGAGGCACACCCTTCATACAAAAGGACCCAATTTTATAGACACAGAATTTAGAAAGTTACAGAAGGTTGACCCTCCCGGGTGGCTCTCGAAAGAGACACACCCTCCATATGAAAGACCCCAGTCTTTATAGATACAGAATACAGACGTCACACAATCATCATCATAAGATTTACATACATAGTCCATACCTCTTTCACGTGCCACAAGCATGTACTTTCAAACCCCATTGGATAGAACTGTCTCCTGGTCACATGAAGACAGCCTCTATTCTACGTATTATATTCCTTCTGTTCATGCCCCTCTCTGCCCTTATGCAAAAGGGGGGCAAACAATAAAACTAACTCTCTCTGGCCTCCAAGGAAAAAACCTTGTTCTTCTGTTTTTCTAACTTTGCTCCCAGAGAGCTATTTCCCCTTCAGGCAATGCAGGCTTGACATACTTTTAGATCACATAAAACTTTCAGCTTCGATCTCCAATACAAAATGGGATTTTACCTGTTAACAAATGACTTGAGTTCTAACAAACAATTATAATTCTCTCGATTCTAAGACAATAGAATTATGATCAAATACAAATAAATGTGAATCACTCATTATCATTTCTGTGTTCATTCAACATAAATAGAAAAACACTTTTTCCTTATTTAATTAATCACACTGATTTAGCTATCCCCTATTGCTGGTTCTAACCTAGAAAAACAAGGTTATAAAATGCATATGTCTGATGTCACGTTGGCCTGTAGTTACAAGACCCCAAAGATGTTATCTTTGCTTGCCTGCATAGTCACTGACAAGCTGGTAACATGCCTTTTGACCTACTGCAAAACTGCAGGCTTCTAGTCACTGTACAGAAGCTCCCATTTTGATTCTCAGCAATCTTTGGTTCAGGCAACTTCCATGTTTCTTGATTAAATACAAATTTTATAGACATTCTGATCCGTCCCCACAGAGCCAATGGCTCTTCTTTTGCCTGCAGGCTAATTAACCAGGAAGCCAGCCGGGCAGCGCAATTTTCGTGAGAGGGTTGGAAAATATTGGCTTCAAGTGGCTTTTTAATCTCCAAAGAGTCAGGCTGCCTCGGCAGGATTAGGGTTCTTATAAAAATGTGTTTATCAGCAAACGGTGCAGGTTTGCGGATAAACAACACAGGGCTTATAAGAACACCATGGGGTTTTATAAGAACATAGGGTACATCACTTTGGGATTCGATTCTCAATTGGGCACCTGTTTCCCCTCTTCAGAACTGACCACATCGCAGATCAGATAAGTCTCAAGGTTGCCAGGAGTGTGACCCCCCCCCCCCCCCCGCACCTGGCTGCACAGGGAAAGAAGAGCAGAGCGGTATGAGTTTTTCTTCCTTTGCCTTTTCCACTCCTCCCTGCCTTTCCCTGCTCACACAGCCGGGCATTTCTGAGGGATCAGAAGAAGAACAAGAACAACAAGAAGAAGAACAGAAGAAGAAGAAGAAGAGGAGGAGGAGGAGGAGGAGGGGGATTTATATCCCCCTTTTCTCCCCTATAGAAGACTCAAAGGGGTTTACAAACTCCTTTCCCTTCCCCCTCACAACAAACACCCTGTGAGGTAGGTGGGGCTGAGAGAGCTCAGAAGAACTGTGACTAGCCCAAGGTCACCCAGCTGGTGTGTGTGGGAGTGCACAGGCTAATCTGAATTCCCCAGATAAGACAGGGTGGGGTAATTTTTCACTGGATTTGCACCCACTCTGGAGGCCTTCGAAGCTCTGAGCTGGTGGCCCTGGAAATGGGAAGAGACGGCGTCCGTTTGGCAGTCCTCCAGAACAGACATAGGCTTTCTGCTCCATTCTGCTCTTTCTCATGACAATGAACTGTTGAACACACACACACACACACACACACACACGTGCTGCAGTCAAGCTGGGCAGGCCAATGTTGTGAGCAAGTTGCTAAACAGGTAAAGTGCTGGTATAAACAAGTCAATTAATTTTAAAACTCCCCCAGGTTGCAATTTGCCCACCTCTTAGATCAGGTGTCTCCGACTTCTTTGAGCCTGTGGGCCCCTTTGGAATCCTGTTGTGGTGTGGTGGGCGCTGCCACAAAACGGCTGCCACCGCTCGCCTTCAGTCACGCAGTGGAGATCCCTGAGCTGTGAAGACCGCTGCAGGCAAAGTAACATTTAAAAAAATCCGTAAAACCCATCCAACCTCCTGGGCCCCCTGAGGGGCCTCGCTGGCCAAAAGACCTGCTCAATTTCTGAAAACACTCAGCGGGTGCCGGGAAAGATGTCACGATGAGTGTCATGGAGCAGATGGGCACCAAGTTGGGGATGCCTGTATTTAGATCCTCACATTTTTCATAGGCACAGAATTAGGAATGTCAGAGGGAACATGGAGGGAAACCATCTGGAGACGCAGGCTGCCTTCTTGTTCGGAAAATGAACATCACCAGGGCCATGGCAGGCCGTCAGATCTCGAATCTTGAGGCAATGAACGGACTCTGTGTTGTTGATTGGCAGCATTTATTGATCGGCATCAAAGCACCCAGCTTGGTATAGCCCAGGGGTAGGGAACCTGCGGCTCTCCAGATGTTCAGGAACTACAATTCCCATCAGCCCCTACCAGCATGGCCAATTGGCCATGCTGACAGAGGCTGATGGGAATTGTAGTTCCTGAACATCTGGAGAGCCGCAGGTTCCCTACCCCTGGTATAGCCAGTTCTGGGGAACCTGGCTTTTGCTACCCATTTTATTACAAGGTTGATCCCCCCCCCTCACATTTCCCCAAGGAACGTGAGAAAGAGTTAGTTTGGAGCAGAGGCTTCCCAAGGTTGGTGACAGACAGAGATAAAGCCACCTGACATCCCACTCCCACCGGACAGTGGAAACAACCCTGTTTCCCATCGGACTAGAGTGTCAGGGGAAAGCCTAGTTATCTACACGGTGTGTGAAGTCAAAAAGCAAAAGGTCAAGGAAAGAGTGTCCCAGAAGAGCAGCGATAACATATAGCAGGCTGGTTACCTATATCTTGTAGCAGTTACATTTAGGAATGCATCTCAATCGCTAGATTGGAGCAGCAGTGGTGTAGGAGGTTAAGAGTTCGTGTATCTAATCTGGAGGAACGGGGTTTGATTCCCAGCTCTGCCACCTGAGCTGTGGAGGCTTATCTGGGGAATTCAGATTAGCCTGTGCACTCCCACACACGCCAGCTGGGTGACCTTGGGCTAGTCACAGCTTCTCGGAGCTCTCTCAGCCCCACCCACCTCCCAGGGTGTTTGTTGTGAGGGGGGAAGGGCAAGGAGATTGTAAGCCCCTTTGAGTCTCCTGCATGAGGAAGGGGGGATATAAATCCAAACTCTTCTTCTTCTTCTTCTTCTTCTTCTTCTTCTTCTAGATACAATCCCTTTGACAATACATCTCAATCTCTAGGTGCAAACCCACTGACATAGGCACCTTAAATCATCCCTGCCCAAATGCAGACACAAACCCAGCGGGCTGCGTCCAGCTCAGCTTCCAGCTAACCGCTCCTTGTCTGCCCGCATCCTCCTTGTTTCTTAATTCATTAAGCCCAATTGCTGGCTGGCTTGGCTGCACCACAGTTATCAGATCACTAGTATTCCAGGTGAGCTGCCCGGCTGTCTGCCTGCCTGGCTGAAAGAGGGAAGCTCGGCAGGGGGTTCTTAGCAAATGAAGGTTTGAGATGCAAGCAGCAGCTTTAAAGACGGCCAGGCACAAACCAGAGATAAGGTCTGCGTCGCTGTTTACAGGAAGCAGAGTTAGTCACTGTGCTGCTATGATTATTGCGTTGGTTTAGGACTGGGGAGCTCTGGAGTCAAATCTACATTTAGCTATGAAGCTAACGGGATGATTCATAGGGTCGCCACAAGTCGGAAGCAACCTGTCAGCAGTTAACACACACGTACACTTAGGGGTTTTGTGAGAATAAAATGGGAGAGGAGGGAACCATGTAAACTAGGGGTCTTCAAACTATGGCCTTCCAGATGTTCATAGACTACAATTCCCACGAGCCCTACCACTTGGCCATGCTGGCAGGGGCTGATGGGAATTGTAGTCCATGAACATCTGGAGGGCCATAGTTTGAAGACCCCTGATGTAAACTTTCACAGCCTCCTGTGGGCAAGAATGGGCTAAAGACATGGGTAGATCCAGTGTAGGTATGTGTAGATGTCAAGGGAGAGTCTGGGCTTTCTTCAGCATTGCCAAATGGTTGGACAACAGCGACCCTCTCAGCCGTCCCTCACAAACAGCCAGTCATCAACGGCACAAATACTGAGAGAAACGCATTTGCCTGCTTCACGCCTTTCTGTTCTGCACGAGGAAGACATGTTCGGTGAAACTCAAAAGTTTGCGCAATCTCAAGCTATCCCTACCAGTCAAAAGTCGGGAGCTGTCCAGAGTGCTGATATGACAGCCATTTTCAGAACTGCTTCTCTGCTAGGATGCCGCTCCCTGCCTTTCTCAGCAGACAAAAGCTTCCATTCCGAACAGCAATACCTTCAGCCCCCACCCCAGTCGAAGACCCTCAGGCCTAACCCCATTATACTCCTTCCCTCCTGCTATTGCGTGTTGACTCAGGTGGGGATACAGCCAGTGGTGGGATCCAAACATTTTAGTAACAGGTTCCCACGGTGGTGGGTTTCAAACTGTGCTGTAGCGCCAATGGGGCTGGGAGGGGCATGATGGGGGCGTGGCGGGGCATTCCTGGGCGGGGCTGTGGCAAGGACGCAGCCGCTGCGCCAGTCCTTGGGCGGGAAACGAATGCACGCAGGCGCAAGCTGCCACGCATGCCGGTGCACCTCCTGCTAGACTGCTTCAAGTTCTGCGTGCTGCTGCTGAGAGGAGAGGCGTCACTAAGGCAACAATCACATGGCAAAATCACCAATTAGTATCCCCCTCTCGGCACACACAAATAATTAGTAACCTACTCTCGGGAACCTCTCGGGAATCTCGGCAGTTTCATAAGAGAGTCGGTGGTCTTTCAAGTATATAGGGCTGTGATGACGAACCGCAGTAACTATGTGAACTCCTTTGACAAAAGGAAAGACAAAGGGAAAGAGCCAATGTGGTGTAGTGGTTAAGAGCAGGTGAACTCTAATCCAGAGAGCCGAGTTTGAGTGGAGGACCCCTATCTGGTGAGCTGGATTTGTTTCCTTGCTCCTCCACATGAAGCCTGCTGGGTGACCTTGGGCCAGTCGCAGTTCTCTCAGAACTCTCTCAGCCCCACCTACCTCACAAGGTGTCTGTTGTAGGGAGAGGAGGGGAAAGGAGTTTGTAAACTGCCTTGAGTCTCCTTACGGGAGAGAAAGGAGGGGTATAAATCCAAACTCTTCTTCTAAAACATGCAGAGATATCCCCAAATCTTTATATTAGACCCAGCTGCCTATTTCATCCATTAAGCATCGCCACAAAACTTAGTCCAAGATATCGCTTCTGGGACCTGGAAAACCCACGTTCGAATCCCCACTCACCCCGTTTACGCCACTTGCTGACTGACCTTGGACACACTCTCAGCTTCAACCCTGGCAAAGATTTGGATGGGAGGCCTCCACGAAATACCAGGGTAGGCGATGGCAAACCACCTTCAAAGGTCTATTGGCAGTGGCATATCTACCTAGGGACAAGGGGTACCCCTTGTCCCCGGCTACCACTCTTCTGGTCACCTGGGAGGCACAGAATCGGCCCCCCACATGACCAGGAAGTCCTGCTGCCTCATCATTTTTGAGCGCTTCGACCCCTTCCCTGCCAGTTGAGGCATGCAAAAATGAGGCAGCAGGACTTCCTGCTGCCTCCAAGTGCCCTCAACCCCACCCTGGACACCCTGGGAGCCCAGCCGGCAGAGGGAGT
Source organism: Sphaerodactylus townsendi (assembly GCF_021028975.2). NCBI lineage: Eukaryota > Metazoa > Chordata > Lepidosauria > Squamata > Sphaerodactylidae > Sphaerodactylus > Sphaerodactylus townsendi. Next base: position 129,854,399 of record NC_059430.1, on the reverse strand, counting down.
CTGGAGGGGGAGGTGGGCACCCTAGACCTTCCCCATGTCCATGGTGACATAGGCGGGGTTGAGGGAAGTGGGGTGGAGCCTGGGGCATCAGGGGTGGAGCTGGGGTGGGGGGGTAGAGCCTGGGGGCATCCTGGAGACAATTTGTCTCCGGGCGCTGTTTACCCCTGGTACGCCTCTGTCTATTGGTGCTTTAAAAACTCTACAGCGGGGTGGCCAAGCTATGGTGCTCCCGATGTTCATGGACTACAATACCCATCAGCCCCTACCAGCATGGCCAATTGTCCATGAACATCGGGGGGGAGCACCACCGGTTAACCACCCTAGAGGGTCATCATTTAAAGACCTTGGCTGCAGCAACTTGGCTGCAAAACCGCGCGGCTGTGATAGATCGATATGCCAACAGTGGCCTCTCCACCGCAGCTCAGGCTGGGGAAATCGCATTACATAAGCTCTCTCACATAAAGGGTCTCCAGAAAAGCAGGCCGCAGAGACTGAGATCGCTCCCTTCCTAGGCAATTTAACAAAAAAGGGCTCCGAAGGCATCTTGCCGGAGATCGCAGTAAAGAAGCAATTATGACGCCGCCCGAATTAAATCACCCAGCTTATTATTCCAAGAGCCTTGAATCAAGATGGCACAAAATGACAGCGGAAGGTTTTATGGACTGCTATGTGGTGCGGCGGCTGCTGCTGCTGCTGCTTCTGAGCTATAAACGGAGAAGGTCCCAGGCGTGCGGCGCGGGGGGCCTGGCTGAGTCATGCGGTCTTCGTTCGGCAGATACAAATTGGTGCAATTACACTAATGGTGATCCATTTGGAGGGCTCCTCGGGGGAACACTGCTCGTGACTGCAAAGATACAGCAACGGCCCGATCCAGACAGGGCCGCCACTGCCATTATACACAGTACGTAAGAACATAAGAAAGAGCCTGCTGGATCAGACCAGAGTCCATCTAGTCCAGCACTCTGCTACTCGCAGTGGCCCACCAGGTGCCTTTTGGAGCTCACCTGCAGGAGGTGAAAGCAATGGCCTTAAGAACAGAAGAAAGAGCCTGCTGGATCAGACCAGAGTCCATCTAGTCCAGCACTCTGCTACTCGCAGTGGCCCACCAGGTGCCTTTTGGAGCTCACCTGCAGGAGGTGAAAGCAATGGCCTTAAGAACAGAAGAAAGAGCCTGCTGGATCAGACCAGAGTCCATCTAGTCCAGCACTCTGCTACTCGCAGTGGCCCACCCAGGTGCCTTTTGGGCTCACCTGCGGAGGTGAAAGCAATGGCCTTAAGAACATAAGAAAGAGCCTGCTGGATCCAGACCAAGAGTCCATCTAGTCCAGCACTCTGCTACTGCCAGTGGCCCTGGAGTGCCTTTGAACTCACCTGCAGGAGGTGAAAGCAATGGCCTTAAGAACAGAAGAAAGAGCCTGCTGGATCAGACCAGAGTCCATCTAGTCCAGCACTCTGCTACTCGCAGTGGCCCATGGACTCTGTATTCCGAACCGAAGTCACCTCAGCTCCTCGTGGCTTTCCCCAAGGATCAGTTTAAAAGCTGTTCTGCTTAACCCTTTTTTACTGTTGGCGCCAGCACCTGGTTCCTCTTTGGTTAAAGATGAAGCCCGGTCCTTTTGTACAGGCCTCGCCTTTGTCCCAAAAGGTTCCCCAGTTCCTGACAAATCTGAAACCCGCTGCCTTACACCACCTTCTCATCCACGCATTGAGACCCTGTATCTCCGCTTGCCCTGGCTCGCCCTGCTTGGCGCTGCTGGGCGAGGTAGCATTAGGAGAATGGTTCTGCCCTGCCAATCGCAGGTCTGCCCCCGAGGCCTCCCGCCACCAGCCTGAAGGGTGCAGAAAGGGCATCTCTGAATTGAATTATCTTGCTTTGCATCGTATTGGACCCCTCCCTCATTGCGCTACGCTGCACACGCGCACGCGACACGCTGCACGCACACGCCACACGCGTTTTTTTTGACCTGCGCCTGCGCTACGCACACGCACACGCAGAGTTGACTGCTTTCCCCAAGCACTGACTGTGCAGGGCTTCATGCCAATGTTCAAGAAGAGGAAGAAAAGGAGGAGGAGGAGTTCGGATTTATACGCCACCTTTCTCTGCTGTAGCAAGACTCAGCACAGCTCACAATCTCCTTTCCTTCCTCTCCCCACCTGCCTCACAAGGTTTCTCTTGTGGAGTGTAAAGGATTCAATGGTGTTGATGAGAGGGGCAGCCGCCTGGCCTTGACTACATTCCACAGCCCGGGCGATGGGCCAGCTTCTCCGGCGGAGACCTTATCTCTGCGAGGGAGATGAGACCTCCGTTCCCATGGGAATCCGGGAGGGGGGATGGGATGGACAGAGTTATAACCTGTGTTTCTGGCGGGAGATCTTATTCCTGCCACTGCGTGTACTTGAGCTTTCTAAGATGTCTGAATAAACGGTCTTTTACACCAAAGAGCCTTTTATTTCTGCTTCTATGGAATTCCTTACCTAGGCAAACTGGAGCCCTGGGCAAAACCTGAGTTTGATGCCCCCCCCCATGGGCGACCACCCTCCCCCACTGTGATCAAACAATGATTTTTTTCCCACCAGGTCGTTTCAAAGTCGCCATCACATTATAGAACATCCCCCAACTCACAAATCTGGATTTAAAAAGAGAATCTGGGGAAATTTAGGGGGTTCCTGCTGTCAGGGGTGCAATTATTAAGATAGCAGCACCAAAATTTCAGAGTATCCTCATGAGACCCTACTGATGATAATTTGTGGTTTATGAAGTTTATTCAGGGGTTCAAGGCGGGACCTCGGGAAGGTGCAGCCCCCATCTCCTATTAGCTCCCATCGGAAACAATGGGGGATGGGCACTCCCTTTGGGAGTCCATAACTTGGACCCTCTAAAACCAAAACTCTCACCAAACCTGTCATATCATCAGAGAGTCTCCCAAAACTCCCCTGGAAAATTTGGTGCTGCTTAGCCTAAAAAATCCCCTGCAGGCCAAAAAAACTGAAAACACTAAAATACAAAATCCCCACAAACGAACCTGCAATTTTGTCGCCCACCACAAGGTGGTGCCCTGGGCAGCTGCCCACTTTGCCCAATGGGAGGAACGCCTCTGCGGGGAGAGGAAAGGAAAATGCATTTGTAAGCCCCTTTGTGTCTCCTTACAGGAGAGAAAGGCAGTGAATAAATCCCAACTGCTCCTCCTCCTCTTCTTTTTCTTAAGCTCTGCTAACTGACAATGCTGCCAACTCATAATGTTTGAATAAGGCCAAACAATAGAGATGAAATAAGATGGGTGATTTGTGAGGAACAGGAATTCCACATGACTCTTTGGTGTATATGTGGAGATATTCGTGGTTTCTGATAAACACCCTTTTATCTTCCATTCCTGTGGGGTTCTAGTCCAGAAAACCTTCACCTGGAATAAACTCTGCATGACTTTGAGGTGCTGCTAATTTTTGGGGCCGATAAACTAACACGGTTCCTCTTCGTTTCTGCTGACTTTTCTGCTGACTTCATTAAATTTTGTTGATGGAGCCATTTTTGCCAGTGTGCAGCCTTTCTGGCTACACAGGACTCTTCATTCGGCCAAATGTAAATATAGTGCATTCTCAGAAATATTATGGGACTTATCAGTCACTGAGGTAAGCATTTTAGGTTTCTGGATTAAACACAGAATTTAAATAGTGCTTTTTAACCGTTTAAACGGATTGTCGTTTTGGATCGCTTAAAGATATATTCATTAGCAGTCTTAACGATAACCCTGTAAGATGGTCCAGAATTAATACTTCTATTTTGTCAGTCTCCTTTGTGGGTTGACAGGTATTGATTTATCTCAGGTCAGACTTTGAGAACCAGAGTGCAGTTCTGTTAGACTGTGATCTCAAAGTCGGTTTTAAGATGCAAGTTTGAAATCTGTAAGTTGAAGAACAACTCTGTGAAGAAAACAAATTTCCTTTTAATTTTGGTATTTCCCAGCAATGGTGAATTTACTTTAATGGTTTAAAACATTTCTAACCACGTTTCAATCCCACGGGGTCCTCTTTTGTGGCTCTGCAACACGGGCGATTTTCCAAACCCACATCTGCAAATAGATGCGAAAGCTTCCGTAATTTTTGCTATTTTCTTTAAAAATCAGCCATTTTATTAATGTGTTTACTTTCCCAAGCGTCATCCGCTCCCCCCCCGTGCACCCGCTCCATCCAATCCTGTAGCTCAGAATTCGCATTTCCTGCCACGCTTTCACATTTCCATTGAAATTTGCATTCAAGCTTTATTTTCTGCCATGAGTTGAGATGAAGCCTAACACCCGAAAGTGCATGCTATATTCAGAGAGTTGACTCAGCAAGCCGAAGCACTCAAATTCCTGCATTTTGTCAAAAACTTCGGGAAAAAGAATTTTCAAGGGCACCCGACCCTTTGCAGAGAGGGATATTTGAAATCAGGAGTTAAAATTGGCTTTTATCTATTTAATTTCATTACACCATCTTATAATGTCAGCCCAGCATTATCGTTTATTAAGCATTGCTTAGGCAGCGTTCCCAGAGGGTTATACTGCCCCTTAGTAGCAAATGGATCACTCTAGGGCAGTGATGGCTTAACCTTTCGAGACCTAGAGTGCCCAAAACTGCAACCCAAAGCCCACTTCTATTTATCACAAAGGCCCCTTCCGCACGAAAATAATGCATTTTCAAAACCTCTTTCACAACTGTTTGCAAGTGGATTTTGCCATTCTGCACAGCTTCAAAGAGCACTGAAAGCAGTTTGAAAGTGCATTATTCTGCATAAAGCGAATGAGCCAAAGCTAACACGCAATTTAACCTGAATACTGAGGTTTCAGATAAGAAAAAAACAGTTGAGTCAGAGGCGCATTACTCAGGAGTAAGCTTGGTGGCAGTTGTTGGCTTTGCTTTGAAGCAACAGACCAGAGTCCATCTAGTCCAGCACTCTGCTACTCGCAGTGGCCCATGGACTCTGTATTCCGAACCGAAGTCACCTCAGCTCCTGTCGGCTTTCCCCCAAGGATCAGTTTAAAAGCTGTTCTGCCAACCTTTTTACTGTTGAGCGCCAGCACCCTGGTTCCTCTTTGGTTAAGATGAAGCCCGTCCCTTTTGTACAGGCCTGCCTTGTCCCAAAAGGTTCCCCAGTTCCTGACAAATCTGAAACCCGCTGCCTTACACCACCTTCTCATCCACGCATTGAGACCCTGTATCTCCGCTTGCCTAGCTCGCCCTGCGCGTGGAACGGGTAGCATTTCGGAGAATGGTTCTGCCCTGCCAATCGCAGGTCTGCCCCCGAGGCCTCCCGCCACCAGCCTGAAGGGTGCAGAAAGGGCATCTCTGAATTGAATTATCTTGCTTTGCATCGTATTGACCCCCCTCGCGCCTGCGCCCCACACGCACACGCGCTGCCTGCGCTTACACGCTGCCTTTGCGCTGCGCTGCCTTTGCGCACACGCTGCCCCGCACACGCACACGCACACGCACACGCACACAGAGTTGACTGCTTTCCCCAAGCACTGACTGTGCAGGGCTTCATGCCAATGTTCAAGAAGAGGAAGAAAAGGAGGAGGAGGAGTTCGGATTTATACGCCACCTTTCTGCGCTGGCGGCTGGGGCAAGACTCAAGCACAACTCACAAATCGCGCTGCTTCCTCTCCTCACCTGCACTCACAAGGTTTGCATGGAGTGCAAGGGAACACTGGCTGGGTGGTGACAGAGGCAACGTGCCTGACCTTGACTACATTCCACAGCCCGGGCGATGGGCCAGCTTCTCCGGCGCGGGAGACCTTTTCCATCTCTGCGTAGGGAGATGAGACCTCCCGTTCCGCCATGGGAATCCGGGAGGGGGATGCGGATGGACAGAGTTACTAACACTGGCAGAACTTTGCTAAGTGGGAGATCTTATTCCCTACCACTCTGTACTTGAGCTTCTGGAAGATGTCTGAATAAACGGTCTTTTACACCAAAGAGCCTTTTATTTCTGCTTCTATGGAATTCCTTACCTAGGCAAACTGGAGCCCTGGGCAAAACTCTGACGGCTTTGATGTGCCCCATGAGCGACCACCTCCCCTTGCACTGTGATCAAACAAATGATTTTTTTCCACACCAGGTCGTTTCAAAAGTCAGCCATCACATTATAGAACATCCCCCCCAACTCACAAAATCTGGATTTAAAAAGAGAATCTGGGGAAATTTAGGGGGTTCCTGCTGTCAGGGGTGCAATTATTAAGATAGCAGCACCAAAATTTCAGAGTATCCTCATGAGACCCTACTGATGATACCACCCAGGTTTGGTGAAGTTTGGTTCAGGGGGTCCAAGGTTATGGACCCTCAAAGGTGCAGCCCCCATCTCCTATTAGCTCCCATCGGAAACAATGGGGGATGGGACACTCCCTTTGGGAGTCCATAACTTTGGACCCTCTAAACCAAACCTCACCAAACCCGGGTCATATCATCAGGAGAGTCTCCCAAAAACTCCCTGAAAATTTGGTGCTGCTAGCCTAAAATCCGCGCCCCCTGCAGGCCAAAAACTGAAAAAACACTAAAAATACAAAATCCCCCACAAACGAACCTGCAATTTTGTCGCCCACCACAAGGTGGTGCCCTGGGCAGCTGCCCACTTTGCCCAATGGGAGGAACGCCTCTGCGGGGAGAGGAAAGGAAAATGCATTTGTAAGCCCCTTTGTGTCTCCTTACAGGAGAGAAAGGCAGTGAATAAATCCCAACTGCTCCTCCTCCTCTTCTTTTTCTTAAGCTCTGCTAACTGACAATGCTGCCAACTCATAATGTTTGAATAAGGCCAAACAATAGAGATGAAATAAGATGGGTGATTTGTGAGGAACAGGAATCTGACACGGACTCTTTGGTGTATAAGGTGGAGATATTCGTGGTTTCTGATAAACACCCTTTTATCTTCCATTCCTGTGGGGTTCTAGTCCAGAAAACCTTCACCTGGAATAAACTCTGCATGACTTTGAGGTGCTGCTAATTTTTGCGGCCGATAAACTAACACGGTTCCTCTTCGTTTCTGCTGACTTTTCTGCTGACTTCATTAAATTTTGTTGATGGAGCCATTTTTGCCAGTGTGCAGCCTTTCTGGCTACACAGGACTCTTCATTCGGCCAAATGTAAATATAGTGCATTCTCAGAAATATTATGGGACTTATCAGTCACTGAGGTAAGCATTTTAGGTTTCTGGATTAAACACAGAATTTAAATAGTGCTTTTTAACCGTTTAAACGGATTGTCGTTTTGGATCGCTTAAAGATATATTCATTAGCAGTCTTAACGATAACCCTGTAAGATGGTCCAGAATTAATACTTCTATTTTGTCAGTCTCCTTTGTGGGTTGACAGGTATTGATTTATCTCAGGTCAGACTTTGAGAACCAGAGTGCAGTTCTGTTAGACTGTGATCTCAAAGTCGGTTTTAAGATGCAAGTTTGAAATCTGTAAGTTGAAGAACAACTCTGTGAAGAAAACAAATTTCCTTTTAATTTTGGTATTTCCCAGCAATGGTGAATTTACTTTAATGGTTTAAAACATTTCTAACCACGTTTCAATCCCACGGGGTCCTCTTTTGTGGCTCTGCAACACGGCTGACATTTTCCAAACCCACATCTGCAAATAGATGCGAAAGCTTCCGTAATTTTTGCTATTTTCTTTAAAAATCAGCCATTTTATTAATGTGTTTACTTTCCCAAGCGTCATCCGCTCCCCCCCCGTGCACCCGCTCCATCCAATCCTGTAGCTCAGAATTATATTTCCTGCCACGCTTTCACATTTCCATTGAAATTTGCATTCAAGCTTTATTTTCTGCCATGAGTTGAGATGGTTTGAACACCCGAGTGCATGCTATTCAGAGAGTTGATCAGCAAGCCGAGTTTAATCTCAAATTCCTGCATTTTGTCAAAAACTTCGGGAAAAAGAATTTTCAAGGGCACCCGACCCTTTGCAGAGAGGGATATTTGAAATCAGGAGTTAAAATTCTGGCTTTTTATCTATTTAATTTCATTACAATTCATCTTATAATGTCGTCCAGCATTATCGTGTTTATTAAGTATTGCTTAGGGCAGCGGTTCCCAGAGTGGTTGGTACTGCCCCTTAGGGGGCAATGGGATTACCTAGGGCAGTGATGGCGAACCTTTTCGAGACCGAGTGCCCAAACTGCAACCCAAAGCCCACTTATTTATCACAAAGGCCCCTTCCGCACACGCAAAATAATGCATTTTCAAACCACTTTCACAACTGTTTGCAAGTGGATTTTGCCATTCTGCACAGCTTCAAAGAGTACTGAAAGCAGTTTCAAAGTGCATTATTCTGCATGTGCGGAATGAGCCAAAGTGCCAACACGGCAATTTAACCTGAATACTGAGGTTTTAGATAAGAAAAAACAGTTGAGTCAGAGGCGTGCATTACTCAGGAGTAAGCTTGGTGGCAGTTGTTGGCTTTGCTTTGAAGCAACCGTGCAACTCTTTGAACTGGTGAATCACGACCCTAGGAGGGTTTACTCAGAAGCAAGCCCCATTGTAGTCCATGAACATCTGGAGAGCCAGAGGTTGCAGACCCCTGCCCTAGTGTGACTTACAACAGTGCTCTCATCCAAACACACTTTCTTTTCTTCATTACAAGATTTTTGCTTTCTGTTTTCAATTTCCATTTGTTTCTACCTCCTTGAGGGCAAAACCCAAATGATGGCCGATTATACACCGGCGCTCTGCCCCGCAGCGAGTGGATGGTTCCCGCGGGGCAGAGATTCCTATACTGACGCGATTAAAGTTGGGTTGGTGGCTGTCCCTGATGCCCCACAGTTTGTTAGAGGGGGGAAACTGAAAGGTTTTACTCTCGCTTTGGGCCTCCCCTCCTTCCAGGTGGCCCCTTTTGAGCAAGAGCGAAGGCAAGAGCAAAAGTTGGTTTGCTTTTTAGAAGAAGAAGAAGAAGAAGAAGAAGAAGAAGAAGAAGAAGAAGAAGAAGAAGAAGAAGAAGAAGAAGAAGAAGAAGAAGAAGAAGAAGAAGAAGAAGAAGAAGAAGAAGAAGAAGAAGAAGAAGAAGAAGAAGAAGAAGAAGAAGCAGCAGCAGCAGCAGCAGCAGGAGGAGGAGGAGGAGGAGGAGAGTTTGGATTTATATCCCCCCTTTCTCTCCTGCAGGAGACTCAAAGGGGCTGACAATCTCCTTGCCCTTCCCCCCTCACAACAAACACCCTGTGAGGTAGGTGGGGCTGAGAGAGCTCCGAGAAGCTGTGACTAGCCCAAGGTCACCCAGCTGGCGTGTGTGGGAGTGCACAGGCTAATCTGAATTCTCCAGATAAGCCTTCACAGCTCAGGCGGCAGAGCTGGGAATCAAACCCGGTTCCTCCAGATTAGATACACGAGCTCTTAACCTCCTACGCCACTGCTTTAAAAGCCCTTTAAAGCTAATATCGATATTGCTTATATCCAGTGGTGGGATTCAAATAGTTTAACAACCGGTTCCGGTGGTGAGATTCAAATAATTTAACAACTGGTTGTTTACAAGCACCATTTTAACAACCGGTTCTGCCGAAGGGGTGCGAACCGGCTGAATCCCACCACTGCTTATATCAATATTGTGGAGGCTTATTTTGTGGCTTTTGCATTTTATAAGGGAAAAACCTGCCATTGATCCCTGAGAGCAGTGGGGGGGGGGACCTGTCCTCCCCCTCCTCTCAGGGATCAACGACCACTTTTCCCTTGAAATGCAAAACCCACAAAAGCGACCTCCACGATACCAATACGAACAATATCGATATTACCTTTAAAGGGTGATGCCAGTCTCTCATTTTTGCAGTCTTCCCCTTTGAGCCACGTGCGGGCAGGCAATTGCAGGCCACTCAGCGCACAGCGGGACAGCTCCTCACGTTTAAACAGGGAAATGCAAGGAGACCCTATTGCGGAAGGACCTCGGTGCTCAGAGCCCCGCAGAAAGCATAATGGGTCTCTGTCTGCCGATAGAGTCGTTTACAACTCTCTGTTTAGTAGTAAGGAAAACCAAAAAAACCCCCATTTATACCTTCAAATTAAAAAGAAGCATTTGTAACTTTACAAATTTGTAACTTTACAGTGGCTTAGGAGGTTAAGAGCTCGTGTATCTAATCTGGAGGAACCGGGTTTGATTCCCCGCTCTGCCGCCTGAGCTGTGGAGGCTTATCTGGGGAATTCAGATTAGCCTGTACACTCCCACACACGCCAGCTGGGTGACCTTGGGCTAGTCACAGCTTCTCGGAGCTCTCTCAGCCCCACCCACCTCCCAGGGTGTTTGTTGTGAGGGGGGAAGGGCAAGGAGATTGTCAGCCCCTTTGAGTCTCCTGCAGGAGAGAAAAGGGGGATATAAATCCAAACTCTTCTTCTTCTTCTACATTTAATTGATGGGCCACATAGTACAATTTTATATCCAAATTATAAATTACACCTCGATGCTGTTGAAGCAGTCAAATAAGCTTAAATGTGATAAGAAAGGATGTATGGCATCTATATTTCAATTCTCTGTCCAAGGACCTGGCCCGGTACAAAGAAACATCCCATATATGCATAGGTAAATAAGAACATAAGAACTAGCCTGCTGGATCAGACCAGAGTCCATCTAGTCCAGCTCTCTGCTACTCGCAGTGGCCCACCAGGTGCCTTTGGGAGCTCACGTGCAGGATGTGAAAGCAATGGCCTTATTTAACTACTACTTGTTTAACTACTACACAGCCTTTCTGCTTTACGACAAACACCACTCCATTTCTCATTCTAACTGGGTTTGCAGCTCGCTTACAAATCTACCCACATGATTCAACCGATTGTAGACCGATTCATCCACCCATGTTGCTTAATTCTTTACTTTTCCTTCTCCGATGTCTCTGATAATTGCCAAATAGTCTCCCGAGACCCAGACTGATGGATGACAGGCACGATGACTCTTGGGGTTTGTCAAACAGGGTTGTGTCTACTCTTAAATATTAGGAGAGGCATGTTCCTGAGGAGGAGAAAAAGAAGAGTTTGGATTTATATCCCCCCTTTCTCTCCTGCAGGAGACTCAAAGGGGCTTACAACCGCCTTGCCCTTCCCCCCTCACAACAAACACCCTGTGAGGTGGGTGGGGCTGAGAGAGCTTCCAGAAGCTGTGACTAGCCCAAGGTCACGCAGCTGGCGTGTGTGGGAGTGCCCAGGCTACTCTGAATCCCTCAGATAAGCCTCCACAACTCAAGTGGCAGAGCTGGGAATCAAACCCGGTTCCTCCAGATCAGAGTGCACCTGCTCTTAGCCACTGCCCTTAGCCACTACGCCACGGCTGCTCCTCCAGATGGGTGACCTCCAATTAGAACAGACAAACATCTAGGGCAGGGGTGATATCTTTCACCAAGTGTTTTCGGGAAGTGATTACAGCCCGATGGGGCTTTTGCCCAGCAAGGCCTCTGAGCGGCCGTTGGAAATCTGGTTCACTGTACAGATTTTTTGGCAGCAGCTGCCAACGCAGCACAAAGATCTTCACTGTGTGACTGAAGGCGAGCTGTGGCATTTTGTGGCTGGCTCTACCGCCAGCAGAAGCCATTTTGTGGCTGCACCCACCACTGTGTCAGAATTCCAACGGTGCCATCTGGTTCAAAAAGGATGAGGCCGCCCAGTGGTGGGATCCAAAAATTTTAGTAACCGGTTCCCAGGCTGGTGGGATTCAAACAGTGGCGTAGCGCCAATGGGGCTAGGTAGGGCACGACGGGGGCGTGGCCGGGCATTCCGAGGGCGGGGCATTAATAATTTCTCTGTGACTGTAAAAAACTCTTACTGTAAAAAACAAGTTCCTAATTTCCAGCTGGTATCTTTCTGTCCGTAATTTAAACTCATTCTAGCAAGTCCTATCGTCTCCTGCCAACAGAAACAACTACTTCTCCTCTATTTGACTGCCTGTCAAATACTTAATACTTTCAAATACTTAATTTTGTTTCTAGAAATCCAAAGAAGGAGACTTTCCTTAAACAAGGGACTTTGCCATATTTCTAGAACATGTTTTTAAAACAGCCCCAACAGGGAGAATGATCCCGTTTTCTACCTTCGCTAACCAGCCACATAGGAAACAACAGGACTTGATGATTTTTGGACCTAATGGGATTTCTAACAGAAAAGCAGACCCAATTAGTAACCCCCTCTCGGCACACACAAGTCATTAGTAACCCACTCTCGGGAACTGGTGAGAACCTGCTGGATCCCACCTCTGAAGCCGTCCTAATCTAGGGACTAAGTGTTGACTGAGACAGGGTTCTGTTCCCACCTCTTGTTTTGAATGCTATGGGTCAGTTCGAGAAGGGGCGGCCATGTTTTTCTGTGACCCCTGCTCCCAGGCTTTCAACAAGCTGACATCAGCCAGAAGCAACCCTTCACAAGCTTCAGCTGCCGATTTATGTGGGTCCAATGGCTGCTAAAGGCACAGGATCAAGGCAGTCCATTTGTAACGGTCATTTGGCAGCCGCTGTTCTGAAACATGGAGGCAAATGATTAAGAGGGCGTATCCAGTGGTGGGATCCAAAAATTTTAGTAACCGGTTCCCATGGTGGTGGGATTCAAACAGTGGCGTAGCGCCAATGGGGCTGGGTGGGGCACAATGGGGGCGTGGTCGGGCATTCCAGGGGCGGGGCATTCCTGGGCGGGGCTGTGGCAAGGGCTGGCAGCTCGCCGATCCTTAGGCGGGGAAAGCGAATACCGCGCGCGAAGCAGGCTGCCCGCGCGCCCGGTGCACTACCTCCTGCTAGAACTGCTTCAAGTTCTGCGCGCTACTGCTGAGAGGAGGGGCGTCACTAAGGCAAAAATCACGTGGCAAAACCCCCAATTAGTAACCCCCTCTCGGCACACACAAATAATTAGTAATCTACTCTCGGGAACCTGTGAGAACCTGCTGCATCCCACCTCTGGTCGAATGGATTCCCTATTGAAAGTTTTCAGGAAGACTTTGATTACAACAGTGAAGAGATAATGCAGAAGAGTTGGTTTTATATCTCGCTTTTCTCGACCCCAAGGAGTCTCAAAGCAGCTTACAAACTCCCTCTGTTCTGTTCCCCACAACAGACACTTTGTGGGGCTGAGAGAGTTCGGAGAGAACTGCAAGCCCAAGGTCGCCCAGCAGGCTTCATGTGGAGGAGAAGGGAAACAAATCCAAGTTCGTCAGATCAAAGTTGGCCGCTTATGTGGAGGAGTGGAGAATCAAACCCAGTTCTCCAGATTAGAGTTCACCACTCGTCACTACTACGCCTCGCTGGCTCTCCTGCCTACCTCCATTATCGTTATCTGAATGCATGGCATATAGACAACAATTGTGAATGCACTTATGTTTAGATATTTGGAAATCTTAGAAAGAAACTCAAAAGAATGTCAGAAAGGCCATGCTGGGTCAGACCACCAGTCTGTTCCCAGAGTGGCAGAGGCGTATGGAGGGAAAATGCCCCCCCCCCTTGCGGGTCCCTGGAGGCCGGCTCCTCCTTTTCCTAGGGACTGGGAAAGGCAGAAGCCAGCTCGCTGGTGGGTTGGTGGCTGTCATGGGGCCGTGGGAGCCCGAAGACTACGAGGGGCCATGGGGTCATGGGAGCGCGAAGACTGCTCGTCATCTTCCCAAAGGCATTTGGTCATGTGTGGGGCCAATTTTGCACCCCCCATGAGACCAGATTAGTTGCACCTGGGGACAGGGGTTACCCCTTGTCCCCAGTCAGATACGCTTCTGCAGAGGGCCAACCAGTGCCTCTAGGACAGTGTTCCCCAACCTTTTTGAGGTCAGGGTACCCTTGACCTCACTCTTCATATCTCACGGGACCCCTGCCGCCACCCTCCACCTTCCCCTCCCATTGCCCCTGCTTGCCACACACCCCCACCTTCCCCTCCCAGGGTGAAGGGTAGCAGTGGGGGTGGGGGTGGCTGCTGACCTTGTGGCAGGCCCTGCCCCATGGGCCAGCTCCAGGTCCTTGCTGGCGCCGATGGGAGACACCACAAAAATGAGGGGGGGTGGTAGTGTTGCCGTGGTACCTAAGGACACATGCTCACGGCACCCCAGGGTACCAGGGAACCCTGGTTGAGAATGGCTGCTCTAGGAAGCCCACTAATAAGACAACTGCAGCCGTTTATCTTATCTTATTAGTTTATCTTGCTTGTGTTCCACAGCACCTAATATAGCAGGCATACTCCTCTGATGCTGGAGAGGAGTGGTGTGCATCATGACGAGTATCCAATTTGACTAGAAGCCGTGAATCGCTCTGTCCTCCATGAACACATCCATTCCCCTCTTAAAGCCTTCCAAGTTGGCAGCCATTAGCACATCATGTGGCAGGGAGTCCCACAGTTTGAACTCTGCATCATGTGAAGAAACGTTACTTTTTGTCTGCTTTGAATCTCTCGCCATTCTGCTTCAGCAGATGACTCCACATTCTCGTATTGTGAGAGAGAGACATGTATTTCCCTATCCTCTCTCTCCACACTATATATATGTGTGTATGTATATATACACACACAAACACACACACACACACACACACACATATGTGTATATATACATACACACACACACATACATACATACACATTCATACACACACACACACACACACACACATATCTCGTGTGTGTGTGTGTGTGTCAATATTAATATCAATATTCAATGATGACATGATGATAAATGATGATATTCAACTGTGTCAATGTGTCTATGTGATATGTGATAATTTAATTGCTGGATTTTGAGGTGTTTTTCCATTCTGCCTCCTAAAGTATTTTTTTGGAAACGTTCCTGCTCCCAAAGAAAAAGGATTGCTTCCCTCTTTCGTTGCCAATATTGTAATTAAAAATCCTGATATAAGTTTGCTGAACCGAGTATTATATGAGTCTTTAATATTTGTTGGGCTTTTCAAAATTACAACATTTAATAACAACAACAACAACAACAACAACAACAACAACAACAACAACAACAATAATAATAATAATATGTAATATATGTAATAATACTTTGGAGTTTATATCCCATCTTTTATGTCCAGCAAGGGAGACTCAAGGTGAAAGCTACGTTGCTCCCTTTCCAGCTTCCACTCTCACTCACAACAGACACCTTGTGGGAGTAAGGTGGGGCGAGAGAGTTCAAAGAACTGGGACTAGCCCAAGAAGTCACCCAGCAGGAGGCTTGTAGGAGTCTTGAGGAAGAGACATCCTGGTTCTGAATAAGCCTCTGCCACTCAGGTGGAGGAGTGGGGAATCAAACCTGATTCTCCAGGTTATAATCCACCTGCTCTTAACCACTACGCTACACCATGCTGGCTTTGTAGAGATGCCAGTCCCAGTTGGGTCCTGGGCACCCCCGGAATTACAGCTCAGGTCCCAACTACAGAAATCAGTGTCCCTGAAGACAACAAATGGTTTGCAGGGTGAACTCTATGGCCTCTTAACCCACAATCCCAAAGCTCCATCCCAAAGCTCCAGGAATTTCCCAACCTGGATGTGACAACACCATTCCCCATTCCTCGTTGATGGCTGGAGGAACCTGACAACTCTACATTTTAGCGTTTCCCCTTTTGTGGCAATACCTATCACAATATCACCTTTCCTTCCTCCACTGTCCCAAAGGTGAACACCAGAGGTGGGATCCAGCAGGTTCTCACAGGTTCCTGAGAGTAGGTTACTAATTATTTGTGTGTGCCGAGAGGGGGTCACTAATGGGTGATTTTGCCCCGTGATTTTTGCCTTAGTTAAGCCCCTCCTCTCTGCAGTAGCGCGCAGAACTTGAAGCAGTCTAGCAGGAGGTGCACCGGCGTGCGTGGCAGCCTGCGCCTGCATGCATTCGTTTCCCGCCCAAGGACCGGCGCAGTGGCTGCGTCCTTGCCACAGCCCCGCCCAAGAATGCCCCACCCCCGGAATGCCCAGCCACGCCCCCATCATGCCCCGCCCAGCCCCATTGGCGCTACGCCACAGTTTGAATCCCACCACCATGGGAACCTGTTACTAAAATGTTTGGATCCCACCACTGGTGAACACCCACTGGGCTGCAACTCCTAGAACAGCAATCCGAGCTCATAATGTCGTGTTTCTCCTCGCCACCCACGCATCTCACCCCCTCTCCCCTTGCTAGAGAGGCCCGTGTGCTTTGCTGGGTACATGCCAAAACATCCGCAAGGCTAACCCTAGAGAGATGTGGCATGCTGAGGGCTCCCCCCAGGGAGATTCGGAGAGGATCCCATCTCTCTGCCCCCACTCCTCCGGTTGCTCATCAGCCCCTCCCCCTGAAGTCACCCACTCCTGACAAGGCGAGGGACACGGTGCCTTTAAACTCCAGACTGCCAAGGGCACTGCTTGGGTGCGCAGCCGGGTGCTCGAGCTGGGAAGCTGCCGTTCCCCTTCTCTGCCTCGACAGGTAAGAGCTTCTCTGCTTTCAGTTCTAGACAACAAAGAATAGTTTGCACCAGGATATCTAAGTAACGTTAAACTTTGGACTGACTGGTCTTTGGGGGGCTCCCTCCTTATATGGAGGTGTATATTTCGAATGCAAAGTTGGATGAATCCGTGAAATGGGGATCCAGACTTCCCCCCCTCCCCCAAAGTACTGCTGGCAGTTTGGGTCTGTGTTCTTTCCTTGCAGGCGTCCTTGTTCCGATTCAGTTATTTCTCTAGTTCTTGATGCCAGCCAAGCGGATTTGTTTAAAAATAAAGAGACAAGAATTTTCCTGTTTTGTCAACCTTTTACCAACCCATGCTCTGCTCCCTTTAATCTTGAACTGCAAACATTATTTGGTTGGAATGCTTCTCTTCATGCCGCACAAGGCTTTAGTGTGTTGATTTCTGAAGACTGGGGTATCATTAAAGGCAGAACAGCAGGTCCAGGTATTTTTTCTTCTGGTCAGTTGGCATCACCACAAAAAAAAGGAGAGATAATTAGGAAATAATTAGGAAAGGAATTGATAATAAAACTGCAAGGATTGTCAGGCCCTTATATAAAGCCGTGGTGCGACCGCACTTGGAGTACTGTGTCCAGTTCTGGTCGCCACATCTCAAAAAGGATATTGAAGAGATAGAAAAAGTGCAGAGAAGGGCAACGAGGATGATTGAGGGATTGGAGCCCCTTCCTTATGAGGAGAGGCTGCAGCGTTTGGGACTCTTTCGTTTGGAGAGGAGGCGGCTGAGGGGGGATATGATTGAAGTCTATACAATTATGCATGGGGTAGAAAATGTTGACAGAGAGACATTTTTCTCTCTTTCTCACAATACTAGAACCAGGGAGCATACATTGAAAATGCTGGCGGGGAGAATTAGGACTAATAAAAGGAAACACTTCTTCACGCAACGTGTGATTGGTGTTTGGAATATGTTGTCACAGGAAGTGGTGATGGCCACTAACCTGGATAGCTTTAAAAGGGGCTTGGACAGATGTATGGAGGAGAAGTCGATTTATGGCTCCCAATCTTGATCCTCTTTGATCTGAGATTGCAAATGCCTTAGCAGACCAGGTGCTCGGGAGCAGCAGCAGCAGCAGAAGGCCCTTGCTTTCACCTCCTGCACGTGAGCTCCCAAAGGCACCTGGTGGGCCACTGCGAGTAGCAGAGAGCTGGACTAGATGGACTCTGGTCTGATCCAGCTGGCTTGTTCTTATGTTCTTATGATAAACGTATCCAGAATCAAATGTCTAAAATTTAGTTCACGCTGCTTTTATTTTTTGTCAAAGTTGCACTTAGACCAGAGTTCAGTGGGACCATAATGTCTGGCAGCAGGTAAGGTTGAGAAACAAGTAAAGGTCTCTTGCAGATATTTGACCCAACCATCACCTGGAACACCAGTCCTGCTATATGATCACCTTGGCCATCCACTCAGAACTTGGAAGGAAACCCTGCTGAGTTCAGTGTGGCTAGCTTCCCTGGAATTTCCACCCACCCAGATTAGAAGGAAATATGATTGTAGTGTTGCCAAATGCCCAGCCACAACCGAACTGGCTTGCTCCTGTATCTTTAACAGGCAGAAATCAACAGGTGCAGTATCTCTTCAAGGCAGGGAGAAAAACATTGTTGGCTCCCCTGATAATGTCCGCAGGAAATGCTACTGATAAGAAGCACTTTTTAAACAGTTGGTGGAACTGTGTTGGGGCATGATGGTTTGGGTCCCATGCACAGTTACTTGGGAGCAAGCCCCACTGAATATCAGGACATACTTCAGAAGGAAAACTGCAACATCAGGTCTTACACATCAATCCCATGTTTCCTTACTAGCGACCACGAATAAATACGAATGACTGGACCACAAGGAGGAAAGATTCCTGCTCCTCTGCTTAGTTTTCTTTTCATCGTTGATTGGATCAACATAAAAGAAACCATATTAAGGGCGTCAGTTCCAATCCTGGTTTCTGTCTGGCTCCCTCTCATTTTTTTAAAAAAATCAGATTAAGAGGTTTTGTCAAGACAAACACAAGGAGCAGATAGAACAGAGTGGTGCGTTGGGACTCACAATGGCAGAGGCTATAGAGCCACTGTGCAAAAGCCAGGGTGTGTGTGTGTTAAATCTCAGAAAGGAACAGAACGGCAGCCTGAATATTGTTGTTTTTATGAATATTAATAAATGCTCCCACTTTCAAGGCAACCATCTCCAAAGCAGCTCAGAGAAGATCCTCAAGAACGTCTGCTTTCTCAGGTCCAAAAAATTACCCAGGCCTTGCAGTGTTGGCCACTCCAGGTTCAGAAATACCTGGAAATTTCGGGATGGACCTTGGAAGTGTAGGGCTTATAGCAGGGAAGGAGAATTTGGATTTATACCCCACTTTTCTCAACTGCCAGCAGTCTGAAAGCAGCTTACAAGCTCCTTTCCTTTCCTCTCCTCACAGCAGACACCTTGTGAGGTAGGCGGGGGCAGAGAGAGTTCTAAGAGAACTATGACTAGTCCAGGGGTCTGCAACCCGCAGCTCTCCAGATGTTCATGGACTACAATTCCCAAAAGTCCCTGCCAGCATGGCCAATTGGCCCTGTTTGCAG
Organism: Sphaerodactylus townsendi; assembly: GCF_021028975.2. Lineage (NCBI taxonomy): Eukaryota > Metazoa > Chordata > Lepidosauria > Squamata > Sphaerodactylidae > Sphaerodactylus > Sphaerodactylus townsendi. Next base: position 129,835,442 of record NC_059430.1, on the reverse strand, counting down.
GGGCTGATGGGATTTGTAGTCCGTGAACATCTGGAGAGCCGCAGGTTGCAGACCCCTGGACTAGCCCAAGGTCACCTAGCAGGCTTCATATAGAGCACCAAAGAAACAAATTCAGTTCACCAGTTTAGAGTCTGCCACTCATGTGGAGGAGCGGAGAATCAAACCCGGTTCTCCAGATCAGAGTCCATCACTCTTAACCACGACACCACGCTGGCTCTCAAAGACCTTGATAGGGTTTGATGCCACAGAGTCCACCTTCCCAAGCAGCTGCTTTCTCCAGGAGAGGTGGAATAAATGTTTTAAGCAAGTAAATAATGAGTGAACAAGTGAATTGTATAGTCCGGCTGTCAATTGTAATTCTGAGATGTCTCCAGCCCTTACCTGGATATTGGCATCCTTAAGGCTACATATGGGAAAGGCGGCAGATTGGCCTGAGTGTGTCAAAAGGCAGCATTTACATCTAGCAAAGCTGGAAGTCTATGAAGAGCCCTGGGAGGCATGAAATTTGGAAATTCGGGGGTCACCAATTCCAGGTTGGAAAATTCTTGCAAATATTTGAGCATTTGTTTTGTAAAATCTTCAACATACAAAATGGGTGGCGTGGTGTTTTCCGGAAGAGAGAGTCATTTCCTCTCCAAGAAAGATGCTGTAACACAGGGGGGGGGGGGGGGGGGGACAAATATGCTGTACAAACACCGTGGAATAACGTGTACTGTTTGTAGAGCACTTCCACTGTTCAAAGTACCCCTTAAGGGGTTTTTTTAAAAAATCTTTACAACAGCCCTGCAAGTAAGGCTGGATTTATTATCCTTTTATGGTGGGGGGCAGAAACTGGGGAAGGTGGGGTTTGGGGAGCTCTGAATTGGGGGTTGACAGAATATAATACCACCCAAATGAGCCATTTCCTTCAGAGGAAGTGATCTCTGTTGCTTGGAATTCTGGGAAATCTCCAGGGACCACCTGGAGGTTGGCTGCACTAATACCCCATCCAGGTATTCTCTTTCAGGGGCTTGGCTGTGCCAATTCCACTCCACACACCCCCCCTCCTTCCTTCAAAGTTCACCTGCACGTGAGCTCCCAAAGGCACCTGGTGGGCCACTGCGAGTAGCAGAGTGCTGGACTAGATGGACTCTGGTCTGATCCAGCAGGCTAGTTCTTATGTTCTTATGTTCTTAAAGTAACTCTCGGTCTTATCTGCCTCGTGGACAGCATCCGGTTGATTTTGAGTTTTGCGGCTGATGATGTTTGCTTTGATTTTTTTTGTTCTGTTTTATGTTTAGCTGACGTTTTAAACACATGTAATGCCACTTTGGAGTTTATTAGTGTGGGTGGATGTATAAATATTTCATTCAAACAGATAAAAATATGGAAAGGCTTCAAAACGTGGGCTGCGTTTGTAGAATATAATTGAGAGAGGAGGGGTGTGGGAAGCGCATGATTTTTGTCAATGAAACTTCCAAACTGCCAGCAGAATGAAGCTCTAATGTTTAATCGCCAGTCTTAAGAGCTTAAGGAGCAGCAGTGGCGTAGGAGGTTAAGAGCTCGTGTTTCTAATCTGGAGGAACCGGGTTCGATTCCCAGCTCCGCCGCCTGAGCTGTGGAGGCTTATCTGGGGAATTCGGATTAGCCTGTACACTCCCACACACACCAGCTGGGTGACCTTGGGCTAGTCACAGCTTCTCGGAGCTCTCTCAGCCCCACCTACCTCACAGGGTGTTTGTTGTGAGGGGGGAAGGGCAAGGAGATTGTCAGCCCCTTTGAGTCTCCTGCAGGAGAGAAAGGCGGGATAGAAATCCAAACTCTTCTTATTCTTCTTATAATTATTATTAGAACCTCCATAATTAAAGGTAGTCTTTCTTTGAATACCAACATCTGGAAGCAAGCAGCCACTACCTGCTTGTGAACTTCCCCGTTTTGCTGGTCACTGTTGAGAGCAGGACGCTGGATCCGATGGACACTTGTCTGATCCAGTCGGACTCTTTTTACGTTAACTATGTAATACGGTCAAATACAAATTGGCCCCTATGAATTACACTGTACGGTCAAAGGATAAATGTTCTTGCATACCTGTTACCAAGTTTACTGCCCAATACAAAATACTGAAATCAAACACAGACGTTACACAGTCGTTCTGCAAATATTGGAGCATTTGTTTTGTAAAATCTTCAACGTACAAAACGGGTGGCGTGGCGTTTTCCGGAAGAGAGAGCCATTTCCTGTCCAAGAAAGGTGCTGTAACACGGGGGGGGGGGGGGACACACAAATACGCTGTACAAACACCATGGAATAACGTGTGCTGTTTGTAGAGCACTTCCACTGTTCAAAGTACACCTTAAGGGATTTTTTTAAAAAATCTTTACAACAGCCCTGCAAGTAAGGCTGGATTTATTATCCTCTTATGGTGGGGGGGGAGGGAGGGGGATGGATGATAGTAGAGTTGCCAACCTCCAGGTGCAGCATGGAGAGGTCTCCCAGAATTACGACTGATCTCCTGGATTAGCCAGCTACTTGTTAAAGGTCATGTACCTAAGAGATGTGTAACTTTATGAATGGAACTTTTTGTAGTGAAATTCAAGATGATAATTTTTCAGCCAAAGATACTGAACGCAAAGTTGAATGAAATCAGTTATCATGCAAATATAAACTATATATAATTGAGCAATATTCTTCAGCCATGGGTTATTATAAAATGTGTATGTAAAGGCTCAATGTTAGTTATTTACTTATTTTAATATTAGGAAAATTTAATTATCCTGTTGCTTTAATTAGTAATTCTCCAGAGCCCGAGGAGTGGATATATCCTTTTAGCAAATAGAACTACATCGGGAAGTGCCAGATATTTCCTGGCGTTGGATCTTAAATATAGTCAAAGGGTATCTGTTTTACAAATTTGTCTTAGAATTGAATGGCTAAACCCTTTTAATCCATTTTATATCTATATAAATGAACTGTCAAGTTGGAAAGCAAAATCCATAGATGTCATATATGATTTTAAATTTAATAATTTAATAATAGTGTATAACCACTGTCTCATACCTAATGCCAATAAAGGTGATTGTGATTGTGTGAACTGATCTCCTGGTGACAGAGATAATAATTTCCCTGGAGAAACTGTAGATTTGAAGCGTGGCCTCAGTGGCATTATACTCCACTGAAGATCTTCCCTGCCTTCCCCTGGCCACGCTCCCAATTTTCCAAACTGTATCTGGCAACCCTGGCTGAGAAAGGGGGAGAGAGAGAAAGAGATGTGAGGGCAAGATTTGAACTGAGTACCCCCTAGGAGCTGCAGTTGTGTAGCGGTGAAGAGCAGACGCACCCTAATCTGGAGAACCGGGTTTGATTCCCAGCTCTGCCACTTGAGCTGTGGAGGCTTATCTGGGGAACTAGATTAGCCCGTGCACTCCAACACATTGTGCCAGCTGGGTGACCTTGGGCTAGTCACAGTTCTTCGGAGCTCTCTCAGCCCCACCCACCTCACAGGGTGTTTGTTGTGAGGGTGGGGGAAGGAAAAGGATATTGTAAGCCCCTTTGAGTCTCCTTGCAGGAGAGAAAGGGGGGATATAAACCCAAACTCTTCCAAACTCTTCTAGATCACAACCTCTTAGCCACTAAGATCCACCACAATGCAAGGCTTTACGCACACAGAGGTAAGACCACAATGGGAGGAGGAGGAGGAGGAGGAGTTTGGATTTATATCCCCCCTTTCTCTCCTGCAGGAGACTCAAAGGGGCTGACAATCTCCTTGCCCTTCCCCCCTCACAACAAACACCCTGTGCCAGTGGAGTGAGGTTGAGAGAGCTCCCGACAAACTGTGACCCTAGCCCAAGATCTTGACTGGCGTGTGTGGGAGTGCCCAGGCGAATCTGAATTCCCCAGAGAAGCCTCCACAGCTCAGGCGGCAGAGCTGGGAATCAAACCCGGTTCCTCCAGATTAGAAACACGAGCTCTTAACCTCCTACGCCACGGCTGCTCCTGGCACAGGTGGGGTTTGAGGGCAGGGAAACTCAGCAGGGTACTTTTAAGACTTCCATTTCTCTTACACTCGGTGATATACCATAGACCAGAGGTGTCCAACTCTGGCGCTTCAGATGTTCGTGGACTACAATTCCCATCAGCCCCTGCTGATGGGGTGAGATCCACCAGTATCTGGCTCAGGACCCACCCCTACCAGAAGACTCTGCCCTCTGATGTTACCATTTCACATAGGGCAACTGATCTCTGTAAAAGGTAAAGTTTCCCCTTCAGTCGTGTTCGACCCTGGGGTACAGATTTAGCAAAACCAGGAAGCAGGAAAGAAGGCCTAGGGGTGAGGGTAGAGTTTGGGGCTTCCTGTCTCCCCAGCCAGCCCCTTCTGGCTCCTTCTTCCGGTTGCTTAAGTGCAGACAGAGAAGTTAATATCAATTTTTCTGCTTTTTTACTTCGCATCGCCAGCTTTTAGCCAAGTAAACACAATGGTGCGGAAACCACAGACTGTGAAGGGCAGCAGGTATATTTAGAATATATAACCCTGTCCAAGAAAAACAAAGTGGCCCGAGCAAATGTGGACTGTGCGTGGCACAGTTAAGTGGAATGGTGTCTCTCAAAAGACCAGCCGTTTTACCTCAGAAGTTCATAAACATAATGTTACCGCTGCTGCTCGAGTAACAATAAGTGATTTCAGCTCAGCAACATAAATGAGGCGCAGGAAGCCGATGATCTTCAAAGCAAAAGGATTTATTCGGAGATGGTGGTCACAGCTCGGGCAGGAGAATCGCGCCCTTGCAACCAAGTGCAAGAACTTTTATTCCCAAACCTCAAAGGGGCAAAGGGGCAGGTAGAAAAGGGGAAGTAAGGGGCAAGTCCTTTACCAAACACGCAATAAAGAAAACAACTAATTACAAAGAGGAAGGTACAATTACAACTTTGAATGGGATTCTGAGGAAATCCCACTGTCAAAGCCAATAGTCCCTTGAGATCTACCATAGTAGTTGCTGAAAGGGAAAGCCGATAAAGGTCCATTCAGAAATCTAGGTGGAGCTGGCTCCGCACCCTTTTAACTATCTTCTTTGCTACAGGATGGCTGTTTCCTTCAGTAATGCCCTGAGGCTCCCGCTCCGCATCTTTGCAACAAAGAAAAGTTCAAACTGTCCAATGGTGGTCCCTGCACGTCTTCCAACGGCTGGGGACCTCTGGGTGCTGCCAACAGATTTGATTTGCAAGTCCAAAGGGGTCTTTGTTAAGGAGTCAGCTGGGTGTTGGCCTAAGCAGCATTCCAGAGTCAACTTCCTTGTCCCTTAATATCAGCTTCTACAGGCTACTGCTTTTGCTGACAAACACAAATCTTAAAAATAACATTTTTAAACTTAAACATTAGGGAACACAGTACAATACAGACACATAAGAATCTCCTAAATTAACAATAACAAAACCTTAAGCTAACTGGGGAACCTAGTCAAACAAAAATCCTAAGCAGCGGGCAAATCATAAATCCAACTCTAAAGGGGCTTTTATTACATCCTAGAAGGGCATAAACAAGAGGGAGACCATATAACATTGGCATAATCACACGTTCACAACCTTTGCAAGCCTTATGGAGGCTTCTGAGCCACACAAGTCTCCGCGTCTGGGCATGGAGCCAGTGTAGTCAGGGAACCTGACTCAGGAAAATATTTTGTTTATTTTCCTGGGCGATAACAATAAGGAGAACTTTACTTAACTGAGAGAGAAAACATATACAGTATATACCAGTGGTGGCAAACCTATGGCACTCCAGATGTTCATGGTCTACAATTCCCATCAGCCCCTGTCAGCATGGCCAATTGTAGTCCATGAACATCTGGAGTGCCATAGGTTCGCCACCACTGGTATATACACATATCACAAATATATAGTTGCATGCACGGCTCATAGTTTGTTACAGTTTGGTTGTGATACAATATCATTGTCAGAGCACTTTTACATAGCATTTGGTTTACATCAGTCCAGAGAACATCTTTTCGCTTAGTCCAGGGGTCTGCAACCTGTGACTGTCCAGATGTTCCATGATGTATGAGTCCTTCCCAAGAATTTCTGAAGTTGCTGTATACAAGCAAGACCATTGGTCCACACAGCCACAATATCCTCTACTTGATTGGTACTGGGTTGCCAACATCTTTTCACTTAGAGAGGCTTGGTTGCCAATCTCCAGGTGGAAATGCCCCAAACAAAAACGGGTTAAGGTTAAAACACGAAATGGGAAACATTTCCTCAATAATCAAACATACCTTTTAACTATACCAATTTTTGTACAGCCAAAGCTACATAAGTTGGTGGATTCCACACCGCATAAATATAATCTCTTTAGGACACTATAAAACAGTGATGGCGAACCTTTTTGAGACCAAGTGCCCAAATTGCAACCCAAAACCCATTTATTTATCGCAAAGTGCCGGCAATTTAACCTGAACACTGAGGTTTAAGTTTAGAAAAAACAGTTGGCTCTGAGGGGTTACTTGGGAGTAAGCTTGGTGGTAGTCGGTGGCTTTGCTTTGAAGCAACCATGCAACTCTTCCAACGGGTGAAAAACGACCCTAGGAGGGTTTACTCAGAAGCAAGCCCCACTGCCAGCAACTGAGCTTACTCCCAGGTAAAGGATTGCGCTTTAGCTCTTCGCATGAAAATCAGTGGGGTTTAACAGCGCTTAACAGGGTTACCTACACTGCTTCCCCAAAACTAGGTCTCAGGTTTAATGCTAATAATTGAGCCCAGCGGCCCAGGCCAGCTTAGATGTGTGTGGGGGGGGAACTCTGTTTGTGCGTGCCCACAGAGAGGGCTCTGAGTGCCCCCTCTGGCACCCGTGCCATAGGTTCACCACCACTGCTATAAAACAATCTATTTTGGGATTTTGTGTTCCTACAGAACAGGGGAGCACAAGTGTGGCCATCCAAAATGGATCTTTTTCCCCCGCCTGCTGCATGGAACTGTTGTCAGTGTCACAGTCCGCCATGTTGTGTACTGCAGGAGATCCTCTGTGGAGAATCCCCATGGAGGGTTCCTCTGCCTGCAGCTCTATCTGTTCGCCATTTTGCTGTCAAAAGTAGATGAATTAGTCCAGTGGTGAGATCCAAAAATTTTAGTAACAGGTTCCCATGGTGGTGGGATTCAAACAGTGGCGTAGCGCCAATGAGGCTGGGCGGGGCACGACGGGGGCGTGGCCAGGCATTCCGGGGTGGGGCATTAATAATTTCTCTGTTACTGTAAAAAACTCTTACTGTAAAAAACAAGTTCCTAATTTCCAGCTGGTATCTTTCTGTCCGTGATTTAAACTCATCATAGCAAGTCCTATCGTCTACTGCCAACAGAAACAACTACTTCTCCTCTAATTGACTGCCTGTCAAATACTTCATACTTTCAAATACTTAATTTTGTTTCTAGAAATCAAAAGAAGGAGACTTTCCTTAAACCAGGAACTTTACCATATTTCTAGAACATGTTTTTAAAACAGCCCAACAGGGAGAATTATCCCGTTTTCTACCTTCGCTAACCAGCCACATAGGAAACAACAGGACTTTATGATTTTTGGACCTAATGGAAATTCTAACGGAAAAGCAGACCCAATTAGTAACCCCCTCTCGGCACACACAAATAATTAGTAACCCACTCTCGGGAACTGGTGAGAACCTGCTGGATCCCACCTCTGAATTAGTCCCAATACAGAACTTGAGGCTTTTTCTCCATTGTTAATTTCCATATCTTTTGTATTTCTGGGGCTATCATGTCCCACAAGGATTTAGCCTCTGTACATAAACGCCGCATATGAAAAAAAGATCCCTCGTGTTTTTGTAGTTTTGTTGGTTATAACAGGTTGAGTCTAGTTATTGCATGAGTTATGTTTTAATTCTTGTGTGTGTGTTCAGTTTTCTTTTCTGCATTTCATATTTTTGGTTTGTGTTGATGTGGGGCTGGTGTGGAAGTGTATGTGGGGGTGGGGATTTTTTGTATGCTGAGAATTTTTTAAAAAAAATACATTAAAAATAAAGAACATAAGAACAAGCCAGTTGGATCAGACCAGAGTCCATCTAGTCCAGCTCTCTGCTACTCGCAGTGGCCCACCAGGTGCCTTTGGGAGCTCACCTGCAGGATGTGAAAGCAATGGCCTTCTGCTGCTGCTGCTCCTGAGCACCTGGTCTGCTAAGGCATTTGCAATCTCAGATCAAAGAGGATCAAGATTGGTAGCCATAGATCGACTTCTCCTCCATCAATCTGTCCAAGCCCCTTTTGAAGCTATCCAGGTTAGTGGCCATCACCACCTCCTGTGGCAACATATTCCAAACACCAATCACACGTTGCGTGAAGAAGTGTTTCCTTTTATTAGTCCTAATTCTTCCCCCCAGCATTTTCAATGGATGCCCCCTGGTTCTAGTATTGTGAGAAAGAGAGGAAAACTTCTCTCTGTCGACATTTTCTACCCCATGCATAATTTTATAGACTTCAATCATATCCCCCCTCAGACGTCTCCTCTCCAAACTAAAGAGTCCCAAACGCTGCAGCCTCTCCTCATAAGGAAGGTGCTCCAGTCCGTCAATCATCCTCGTTGCCCTTCTCGGCACTTTTTCTATCTCTTCGATATCCTTTTTGAGATGTAGCGACCAGAACTGAACACAGGACTCCAAGTGCAGTCGCACCACTGCTTTATATAAGGGCCATCTTGACCCGAGGCCCTCATGAGACTGAAGAAGCATAGCTGTTCAGTTTAGCGTGAGTAGACAGGTATTTTGGGCTGTGCTCTTGCGAACAGAACATTTCTAGACATGGCTACGAATACAGAGATGGGAGAGGCTGCGTTTCATTCCCTGAGGTTCCGGCTGCTGTTGGAGACTGTTGGAAGGGAAGGACAGTACACTGTTTCTTGCCTCAAGCACAGAGGGAGTTTTACCAGTCAGATAGCTAGAAAGGGTCAAGACCAGTGGTGGGATCCAAAAATTTTAGTAACAGGTTCCCATGGTGGTGGGATTCAAACTGTGGCGTAGCGCCAATGGGGCTGGGCGGGGCACAACGGAGGTGTGGCCGGGCATTCCGGAGGCGGGGCATTCCTGGGCGGGGCTGTGGCAAGGACGCAGCCGCTGCTCCGGTCCTTGGGCGGGAAACGAATGCACGCAGGCGCAGGCTGCCACGCACCCCGGTGCACCTCCTGCTAGACTGCTTCAAGTTCTGCGCGCTACTGCTGAGAGGAGGGGCGTAACTAAGGCAAAAATCACGTGGCAAAATCACCAATTAGTAACCCCCCTCTCAGCTTTTTTTTTACACACAAATAATTAGTAACGTACTCTCGGGAACCTGCGAGAAACTCTGCTGGATCCCACCTCTGGTCAAGACACTTTTCTCTATCATGCTGACACTATCCCTCTGATGTGTAGACTGATACTCTTAGGGAACTTCCTTCCTTCCTGCTTCCTCCTCGTCCTCTCCACACCACTCTTTTCCTTACCTCTCCATCTTGCACCATGTGGGCAGAGGGATGCCATCTGCCTCCATCCCCATCTAGACAGATAGATTAGGATAGAGAACCTCTCTCTCCACTTTTCTATCCTGAACGGAGTTCACCAATAAATACTCCTCTTATTATCGAAGGCTTTCACGGCCAGATTCAACGTGGTCTGGTAGGTGAAACGTTAGGAACAAGATCTACCAGACCACGGCCACACAGCCCAGAAAACCCACCACAACCACTCCTCTTATTTCTTTAGAAACTAAGAATGACTTTGACTTTTCTTTATGCTCCCCTGTGCTTTGCCACTGGGCCAGAGGTGGGATCCAGCAGGTTCTCACAGGTTCCCGAGAGTAGGTTACTAATTATTTGTGTGTGCCGAGAGGGGGTTACTAATGGGTGATTTTGCCATGTGATTTTTGCCTTAGTTACGCCCCTCCTCTCAGCAGTAGCGCGCAGAACTTGAAGCACTCTAGCAGGAGGTGCACCGGCGTGCGTGGCAGCCTGCGCCTGCGCGCATTTGTTTCCCGCCCAAGGACCGACGCAGCAGCTGCATCCTTGCCACAGCCCCGCCCAGGAATGCCCCATCCCCAGAATGCCACGCCACGCCCCATTGGCGCTACGCCACTGTTTGAATCCCACCACCATGGGAACCTGTTACTAAAATTTTTGGATCCCACCACTGCACTGGGCACTCTGCTTGTAATGCTAAGGTATCTCTTACCAGAGAGACAACCAACAGAGACAAAGGGGAGAATCAGCAAGGGGAATTATAAGCCCAGCAAACCTGTGAACGTGCAAGTAACTCTCAGCTTCTGGTGAGCGGAGTTGACATGAACCTGCTTCTCCTTTGCAGATGAGCGCTCTCGGATATTCGGCGAAAGAGGTGGTTGAGTCCTGGCAGAGGTACCGGGACGCCTGCGTTTGGAAGATGCTAGAGGAGCCCCCTCCCACAAGTGAGACACGTACTCTTTTCTGGTGGCTGCCACGGTGGGCGAGAAGTAGGGTTCCCAGTCTCCAAGTGGGTCTAGGACAGGGGTAGGGAACCTGCAGCTCTCCAGATGTTCAGGAACTACAATTCCCATCAGCCCCTACCAGCATGGCCAATTGGCCATGCTGACAGAGGCTGATGGGAATTGTAGTTCCTGAACATCTGGAGAGCCACAGGTTCCCTACCCCTGGTCTAGGAGGACCCCCAAATCTTTCACCTGATCCTTTTGGAACAACATGGTCTTGTCCAGCTTCAATCCATCCACCACCATCCAGTCCCTGACCGCCTCCAGCATCTGCCCTGCCTCACTTGTGGAAGAAGGGGGCCCCAGAGAAAATGGCAGTCTTGGAGGGTGGCTGATATTCAGAGGCGTACCATGGGTAAACGGTGCCTGGAGACAAATTGTCTCCAAGATGCCCCCAGGCTCTACCCCCCACCCCCAGCTCCACCCCTGATGCCCCAGGCTCCACCCCCCACTACCCTCAACCCTGCCCATGTCACCATGGACATGGGCAAGGTCTAGGGTGCCCACCTCCCCATCCAGACTCCCTCTGCTGGCTGGGCTCCCAGGGTGTCCAGGGTGGGGTTGAGGGCACTTGGAGGCAGCTGGAAGTCCTGCTGCTTCGCTTTCGCATGCCTCGACTGGCAGGGAAGGGGTCGAAGCGCACAAAAATGATGAGGCAGCAGGACTTCCTGGTCATGTGGGGGGCCGATTCTGCGCCCCCCAGTGACCAGAAGAGTGGTGCCCGGGGACAAGGGGTACCCCTTGTCCCTAGGTAGATACGCCACTGCTGATATTACATGACCTCTTTACTGAAGTCCCTTCCCTTCTGAAACCCCTCCCACCCCTCAAATGGTCAGGAATAGTCCAACCTAGAACTGGCCACTCTACACAGGGCCACTGGGCAGCCCTTCATTATATTCCTAACCAAATCTGGCTGCCCCTGAACCTCTTGGTCAAGGAAGTGTGTAACAACCGTGCCTCTATCAGCTCATCCAGATGTCATTTAATGCCCCGAGCCACCGTGAATCATTCTCCCCCATAAAGCAGCTTTTTAGGATTTTCCTCTCTTCCTGGCTGGAATGAGCAGCAGTGGCGTAGGAGGTTAAGAGCTCATGTATCTTATCTGGAGGAACCGGGTTTGATTCCCAGCTCTGCCGCCTGAGCTGTGGAGGCTTATCTGGGGAATTCAGATTAGCCTGTGCACTCCCACACACGCCAGCTGGGTGACCTTGGGCTAGTCACAGCTTCTCGGAGCTCTCTCAGCCCCGCCTACCTCACAGGGTGTTTGTTGTGAGGGGGGAAGGGCAAGGAGATTGTAAGCCCCTTTGAATCTCCTGCAGGAGAGAAAGGGGGGATAGAAATCCAAACTCTTCTTCTTCTTCTTCCTTTCTTTACTTGTTATATCTGTGCATCTGAATAATGGGCAGAAGTCAGCACACTGTTTCTCCATGACGGAGGGAAATCAGCTCTCTTTTTCCCCTCTCTGTTTCCAGGCGTGGTGTGCAATCGTACATTTGATATGTATGCCTGCTGGAGCGATACTCACCCCAACACCTCTGCCAGGGTTCCCTGCCCGTGGTACCTCCCGTGGCACCAGCAAGGTAACTGTCCTCTGAAGATCTCGGATGGAATTCCACCTCTGGCGTGAAGCATATGTACATAAACCTTTATTAGGCATAGAATCCATATAACAGCCAACATTGTCCAAACAAGTATTCCATACATGAGAACCATTGCAGGTCATCATTTCAAAGTTTCCATAAGGAGCCTAGCTACAAAAGTTAAAATCTCGGAGGCAGAATTGTTTAGTAGAAATGTAATCTTCCCCACAGCAGAGTATTCATTAAAGATTACAGGACAAAGAGCAAAAAGTCTGGTCCTAGATCCCTCGTATTTGGGCAGTCGAGCAATATATGTTCCATGGTTTGAATCGCTGTGATACAATGAGGACAGTTCCGCTCTTGCAGGTCGATTTTTCGGAATCTTCCTTGTAACATAGAGCAAGGGAAGGAGTTACAACGAGCCCTAGTGATTATCCATCTATGCTTGGGCTCCTGAAGTAAACTCAAATAATCTGCCATGTGATTGATTTTAAATTTGATGTTAAAAAAGAGGGGGGAGCAATTGCTTCTCGCCTTGTCCTGAGTGCAGGGATGTGAATGTAATGACAGAATCAGAAACCCCAAGGACGGAGCACAGTTGCACCTCCTCCCGACCTCCAACATGCCACCCTGATTTGAATTCCTCTCTCTGGCGTTTTCCCCACAGACAAAATATCCTGGGATAGACCTGGGATCATATAGCCCAGGGTGTTTTTATCCCGGTTTCTCCCTTCGCACGGCTGCCCATCAGCGCGTTCCAACCAGGAGGAAGAACTCCGGTGAATTATGCACTAGTATTTTCATTTTCCACATGAACGTTTACGTAATTTGCATAAGTTTACGTAACTTCGCAGATTCCGTTTTTTCCGACATTCTGATTGGCTGCAGCGAAGGGGTGGAGAGAGCAGGTGGTGAAACTGGAAAAATAAACCGGCCCGTCTCCCATGGTGTTTGCATGGGATTGGGAGTGGCACAGGCTTTTTCAAATGTCATCGTTTTACAAAAGCCACAGGATAAGGCAAATCTCGCAGGGCGGGCCCAATTTAGGCCCGGAGGCCATGTAGAATTCATGGCCAAACCGGGATGGTTCACTTCCTTATCCCAGGATATATTGCCTGTGGGGTAAACACCTCTGATGGCCCTTTTTGAGTCTTAAAATGTAATCAGTGCCTTGTGGCACTAGACCAGACTTGGGCATTATACGGCCCACGGGCCACATCCGGCCCACCGGATGACCCTGACTGGCCCCCCTGCCGTGCTGAGGAGCGAGGTGTCTTTGAAAGCCCCGCAGAAGCCGGTTGCCTAGGCTGCCGGCTTCTGCAGGGCTTTCAAAAGTGCCTCGCCCCCCTGCCTTTTGGCCCGGCCCTCCACAACATTTTCTGTTTCTTATGCGGCCCCATGGAAAAAATAATTGCCCACCCCTGCACTAGACTAATAATTAATAACTAATTGGCAGTAATTTACATTGTCCAGTCTAGAAATGTAATCAGGGCCAGTAAACAAGAGTTAGCTTTGCCCTAAATTAAACATTTCATTCTTTCGTTTTCAGTCTCTGGTCAAATAGGTTTGCAGGTTTTTGAAAGAAGCTGCAAAAAACCTGTCTGACAAGTCGTCATTGTGGGACAGAAGAAAATACCCACCTTCAAGAAATTAGAAAGCCGTCTTCTGAACACCTCTTATGACCCCAGTTCAATCCTTGCTAACTCTTCATCCCAGTACTCTAAATGCTGGGTCGACGGCCTCTCTGTCATAACCTCTCCTGCAATAAGAACTGGGGAGGGCTACCATCTTTATTTGTTAATTTGATGTATTGGCTACTCTTCCCTGTTGATGGGTACAGGGTGGCTCACAACAGACAAATCTACAATAATAAAATCAATTCAGATTATAATGCTAATGTCTCAGCGTCCCAGAAACTAATAGACAGGAAGCCAGCCAGGAGGAGGAAATAAATTAGGAATTGATAAAAGTACTTAGTGTCACAAAGAAAGAAAGAAAGAAAGAAAGAAAGAAAGAAAGAAAGAAAGAAAGAAAGAAAGAAAGAAAGAAAGAAAGAAAGAGAGAAAGAGAGAAAGAGAGAAAGAAAGAAAGAGACAGACAGACAGACAGAAAGACAGAAAGAAAGAAAGAAAGAAAGAAAGAAAGAAAGAAAGAAAGAAAGAAAGAAAGAAAGAAAGAAAGAAAGAAAAAGACAGACAGACAGACAGACAGACAGACAGACAGACAAGGAGGGAAAGGGAAGGGAAGGGAGGGGGAAGGGAAAACAGCCAAGTTGGACACCAGTGCTGCCTTCAACCATGCCCTCAACCATTGCTGCCCTCAACTATGGCTTGCTTCCTAGCGACTGTGGGAAACTGTATGCCAGACCCAGCTGGACCGCTGGTCTGTTCCTGCTGAGCTCTTCTGAGGTTCTTAGGAATGAGTCCTGATGTCTGCGGGGCGACCACACTCACTTTGTCCCCTTTCTCTGGCTCCCCTGCAGTACGAGAGGGCTTTGTGTTCCAGAAATGCGGCCCTGACGGACAGTGGATAGTGGATGAATCCGGCCACCCTTGGCGGGATCATTCCCAGTGTGAGGCCATCCAGGAAGAACTTCCCTTCGAGGTAGGTCCACTAACCGAGGGACTCCAGATCCACTCGTATTCCCTTTGTTGTCTTAGAATACAGATCCACTCGTATTCCCTTTGTTGTCTTAGAAAGGCAGCTATGTTTTGGTTACAGCCATCTTTACTTCAGTGCTTGAATGACTGTCTGTCAGAAGGCAGTTTTTTAAAAGCCTCAACTTGGTTAACAGCTGTATTTCCTCCTTCTTCGTGTATCATAGAACTGTCCTCAGTCTGACAACAAAATTGGATTATTTTTCCTCATTGCTGGATGCGAGCAGTTTTTCCGCCTCCTAGAGGCCGCTTGGGCCAAACCACAGACTAGCAAATCCTATGCCCATGGTGGCGAACCTTTGGCACTCCAGATGTTATGGACTACAATTCCCATCAGGCCCTGCCAGCATGGCCAATTGGCCATGCTGGCGAGAACACGATAGGCCATAACCTTTATCGGAGATATAAGGAGATCGCCACCCTCTATGCACTGAGAAACCCTGACTTGTAGACTTTTTTCTTTCCAAATCATACGGCAATGCAAGATGGGCACCTGGTTAGACCGCTGGAAAAATTCAGCCAATAACAGAGGCGTCATTGCCCGAGGAAAAGCTGAGAGTCCTCCCTCCCTCTATTCCACACATGCAGAAATCCTGCACTTGTAGACTTTTTTCTTTCCAAATCATACGACAGCAGTACAAGGATGGGCACCTGGTTAGACCCACTTGGAAAAAGTGAAATAACACGTCATTGCCCGAGCTGAAGTTCCCCTTTGATTGATGGTCTCTTGTTTCTTTTTTTCTTCCAGAACCACTTGTGGATTCTGGAGCAATTGCGGCTGATGTACACGGTGGGCTACTCTTCTTCCCTGATAGCTCTGGTGGGGGCTCTGCTATTGCTGTTGTCTTTCAGGTAATGGAGGGAGATGAATTTCCCAGCAATCAGATATCAAATTGGGGGAAAGCTAGCTACATGGAGAGATAGGAGAGAGAGAACCACATTAATCACAGAAGCGGTCTCCTGCCAAGAGAGACCCTCCACAGAACTATTTCTTTCTCTGTTCCTTAAAGCCAGAGGTGGGATCCAGCAGGTTCTCACCAGCTCCCGAGAGTGGGTTACTCATTATTTGTGTGTGCCGAGAGGGGGCTACTAATTGGGTCTGCTTTTCCGTTAGAAATTCCATTAGGTCCAAAAATCACAAAGTCCTGTTGTTTCCTATGTGGCTGGTTAGCGAAGGTAGAAAACGGGATCATTCTCCCTGTTGGGCTGTTTTAAAAACATGTTTTAGAAATATGGTAAAGTTCCTTGTTTAAGGAAAGTATCCTCCTTTTGATTTCTAGAAACAAAATTAAGTATCTGAAAGTATCAAGTATTTGACAGGCAGTCAATTAGAGGAGAAGTCGTTGTTTCTGTTGGCACTTGCCAAGGGCTTAAAGTTTAAATTATGGACAGAAAGATACCAGCTGGAAATTGGGAACTTTTTTTACAGTAAGAGTTTTTACAGTAACAGAGAAATTATTAATGCCTCGCCCCCAGAATGCCCGGCCACGCCCCCGTCGTGCCCCGCCCAGCCCCATTGGCGTTACACCACTGTTTGAATCCCACCACCATGGGAACCTGTTACTAAAATTTTTGGATCCCACCACTGCTTAAAGCCCATGACTATACTTGTGGTTCTCAGAATGTGACTTGTGGTTCTGAGAATGTGACTTGGGACCTTTGTGGGTTGAGAGCCAGCGTGGCGCAGTGGTTAAGAGCAGTGGACTCTTAACCTGGAGGACTGGGTTTGATTCCCCACACCTCCTGCACATGAGTGGCAGACGCTTATCTGGTGAACCGGATTTGTTTCTCTGCATCTCCAGATGAAGCCTGCTGGGTGAGCTTGGGTCAGTCACAGTTCTTTCAGAATTCTCTCCGCCCCACTTGACTCACACGGTGTCTGCTGTAGGGAGAAGGGAAAGGAGTTTCTAAGCCGCCCAGAGTCTCCTTACAGGAGAGAAAGGTGGGGGTATAAATCCAGTGGTGGGTTCGAAACATTTTAGTAACAGGTTCCCATGATGGTGGGATTCCAACAGTGGCGTAGCGCCAATGGGGATGGGCGGGGCACGATGGGGGCGTGGTCGGGCATTCCGGGGGCTGGGCATTAATAATTTCTCTGTTACTGTAAAAAGCTCTTACTGTAAAAAACAAGTTCCTAATTTCCAGCTGGTATCTTTCTGTCCATAATTTAAACTCATTCTAGCAAGTCCTATCGTCTTCTGCCAACAGAAACAACTACCTCTCCTCTAATTGACTGCCTGTCAAATACTTAATACTTTCAAATACTTAATTTTGTTTCTAGAAATCAAAAGAAGGAGACTTTCCTTAAACAAGGAACTTTACCATATTTCTAGAACATGTTTTTTTTTAAACAGCCCAACTTAAACGAAAATCCGTTTTCTACGTTCGCTCCTTCCTGAAACAACAGGACTGTATGTTTTACAGACCCTGGTGAATTTCGAACGGAAAAGCTGACCCTTAGTTCTCTCGGCACACACAAGTAATTAGTAACTAGCTCTCGGGAACTGGTGAGAACCTGCTGGGTCCCACCTCTGCATAAATCCAAACTCTTCTTTCTCTTCCTTGCTGGTGGATCGTGGAGGCCAGGAAGAGAAAGAGGATCAGTGAGGGTTGGGGATGGAAGGTTCAACGACCAACATCCATTTTTTTTGTGTGTGCAGTGCACCAAATGGAAGTGAGATGCATGGGGAAAAAAATCAAATTATCAAGTGTTAACCGACTCCCCCATTTTAGGGGGAGGCAAAAAGCAAGCGGGGGTCCTTTCCAAGTGCATCCCAGAAAATGTAGAGTTTAGAACAGTGATGGCGAACCTTTTCGAGACCGAGTGCCCAAATTGCCACCCAAAACCCACTTGTTTATCACAAAGTTGCCAACACGGCAATTTAACCTGAATACTGAGGTTTTAGTTTATAAAAAAAAAGTTGGCTCCGAGGCATGCGTTACTCGGGAGTAAGCGTCATGGTAGTCGGTGGCTCTGCTTTGAACAACTGTGAAACTCTTCCAATGGGTGAATCACGACCCTAGGGGGGTTTACTCAGAAGCAAGCCCCATTGCCAGTAACTGAGCTTACTTCCAGGTAAAGGATCTCGCTTTAGTTCTTCGCATGAAAGTGAGTGGGGTTTAACAGCGATTATCAGGGTTACGTACACTGCTACCCCAAAACTAGATCTTAGGTTCAATGCTAATAATCGAGCCCAGCGGCCCAGGCTAATCTAGATGTGGGTGGTGGGTGGGGGCGACTCTATTTGCACGTGCTCACAGAGAGGGCTCTGAGTGCCACCTCTGGCACCCATGCCATAGGTTCGCCACCACTGGTTTAGAAGCAAGTTCTGCTTCCACAAGTGTGAGGATCGTTGGGCTGAAGCATTAATCACAAAATGCATTTCAGTGTAGCAAGTTGTTGTTCAACAACCTAATGGCCAATTGGCCATGCTGGCAGGGGCTGGTGGGAATCGTAGTCCATGAATATCTGGAGCGTTAGTTGCCAGAGTTGGACCGCCCTTGCTCTAGTGCGGGGTCTGCAACCTGCGGTTCTCCAGATGTTCATGGACTACAAAATCCCATCAGCCCCTGCCAGCATGGCCAATTGATGGGAATTGTAGTCCATGAACATCTGAAGTGCCAATTGGCCATGCTGGCAGGGGCTGATGGGATTTGTAGTCCATGAACATCTGAAGTGCCAATTGGCCATGCTGGCAGGGGCTGGTGGGAATTGTAGTCCATGAATATCTGGAGCGCCAGTCGCCAGAGTTGGACCACCCTTGCTCTAGTGCAGGGGTCTGCAACCTGCGGCTTTCCAGATGTTCATGGACTACAAATTTCATCAGCCCCTGCCAGCATGGCCAATTGATGGGAATTGTAGTCCATGAACATCTGAAGTGCCAATTGGCCATGCTGGCAGGGGCTGATGGGAATTGTAGTCCATGAACATCTGAAGTGCCAATTGGCCATGCTGGCAGGGGCTGATGGGAATTGTAGTCCATGAACATCTGAAGTGCCAATTGGCCATGCTGGCAGGGGCTGATGGGAATTGTAGTCCATGAACATCTGAAGTGCCAATTGGCCATGCTGGCAGGGGCTGATGGGAATTGTAGTCCATGAACATCTGAAGTGCCAATTGGCCATGCTGACAGGGGCTGATGGGAATTGTAGTCCATGAACATCTGAAGTGCCAATTGGCCATGCTGGCATGGGCTGGTGGGAATTGTAGTCCATGACTATCTGGAGCGCCAGTCGCCAGAGTTGGACCACCCTTGCTCTAGTGCAGGGGTCTGCAACCTGCGGCTTTCCAGATGTTCATGGACTACAAATCCCATCAGCCCCTGCCAGCATGGCCAATTGATGGGAATTGTAGTCCATGAACATCTGAAGTGCCAATTGGCCATGCTGGCTGGTGGGAATCGTAGTCCATGAACATCTGAAGTGCCAATTGGCCATGCTGGAAGAGGCTGATGGGAATTGTAGTCTATAACATCTGGAGTGCCAAAGGTTGGCCACCACTGCTCTAGGTCATGGGGTGTCAGGTAGCGAGAGGCTGTCAGGTAGCGCTGTCATTCAAGCACATCTCCTTCGTTCACCTAGAATAGGGGTGGCCAACCTATGGTGCTCCAGATGTCCATGGACTACAATTTCCATCCAATTGGCCATGCTGGCAGGGGCTGATGGGAATTGTAGTCCATGAACATCTGGAGAGCCGCAGGTTGCAGACTCCTGGTGCATCAATGTTTTAGGCTGAAATTAAGCTGGGCGTCTGCGTGGGATCATGAGCAGACAGGTATGCAGCCCTGGGACTGAGATGACTTCTCCCCCATTGTTTCCCTCCCCCTGCAGAAAACTTAGATGCATCCGCAATTATATCCACATGAACCTTTTCCTTTCGCTCATGCTGCGGGCTGTCTCCATCCTGGCCCGGGACAGCTTCCTGTGGCTGCGCTTCCCCAAGAATGTGCAGACCGAAGACGATATCTCCCAGTTTCCTATGGAACAGGTACCTACCACCGCCCTTTGGGGAGGGGGAGCTAAGCTATCCCATTGCAATTTGGGGGGAGCATGCAGAAGAGGTCCCCCAGGGACTAGGCAGAGCGGAAGGTGGTGGGCGGCATATGGATTCAGCTCCTTCTCTCTCTCAGCAGTGGCGCAGTGGTAAAGAGCAGGTGCATTCTGATCTGGAGGAACCGGGTTTGATTCCCCGCTCTGCCGCTTGAGCTGTGGAGGCTGATCTGGGGAATTCAGATTAACCTGTGCACTCCCACACACGCCAGCTGGGTGACCTTGGGCTCGTCACAGCTTCTCGGAGCTCTCTCAGTCCCACCCACCTCACAGGGTGTTTGTTGGGGGGGGAAGGGCAAGGAGTTTGTAAGCCCCTTTGAGTCTCCTTACAGGAGAGAAAGGGGGGATATAAATCCAAACTCCTCCTCCTCCTCCTCTTCTTCTTCTTCTTTTTTCCTCTGGCAATTCAGGCCGCTGCCAGCTGCCGGGTGGCACAGACCCTGACTCAGTACTGCGTCGGCGCCAATTATTGCTGGCTCCTAGTGGAAGGGCTTTATCTCCATAACCTGTTGGGGCTGATGACCTTCTCAGAGGAGAGCTACTTCCCCAGATATTTGCTTCTTGGCTGGGGTGAGTCGGCCTCGGGTGCAAACTAGCAGGGGTGGGATACAGGGCACCGTTAGTGGGTGCTTCTGTCCGTGGCTCGTGACTCAAAGGTGGGTTGCCAGTCTCTTGCGGATGGGTTGCAGGGTTCAACCGAGGGGGCGAGGGAGGAGTTAGCCATAAGGTATGCAGAGCAAGCGCACAAGGGAAAACGCTGGCGTACACTATGTTTCACTGCCCAAATAGGATCTACTTAAGGCACAAACATCGAGTATTGTTGTCATCTTCTAACCTGGGTGCAGAGGTGGGATCCAGCAGGTTCTCACCAGTTCCCGAGAGTGGGTTACTCATTATTTGTGTGTGCCGAGAGGGGGTTACTCATTGGGTCTGCTTTTCCGTTAGAAATTCCATTAGGTCCCAAAATCATAAAGTCCTGTTGTTTCCTACGTGGCTGGTTAGCGAAGGTAGAAAACGGGATAATTCTCCCTGTTGGGCTGTTTTAAAAACATGTTTTAGAAATATGGCAAAGTTCCTTGTTTAAGGAAAGTCTCCTTCTTTTGATTTCTAGAAACAAAATGAAGTATTTGAAAGTATTAAGTATTTGACAGGCAGTCAATGAGAGGAGAAGTAGTTGTTTCTGTTGGCAGTAGACAATAGGACTTGCTATAATGAGTTTAAATTATGGACAGAAAGATACCAGCTGGAAATTAGGAACTTTTTTTTACAGTAAGAGTTTCTTACAGTAACAGAGAAATTATTAATGCCCCGCCCCCGGAATGCCTGGCCACGCCCCCGTCGTGCCCTGCCCAGCCCCATTGGCGCTACACCACAGTTTGAATCCCACCACCATGGGAACCTGTTACTAAATTTTTTGGATCCCACCACTGATGTGCTTATCCATAAACTAAAATAATTCTGGCTGTTGTGGTTTTTCCAGGCTGTGTAGCCGTGGTCTGGGAGGGTTTGTTCCTAATGTTTCACCCATTGGTGAAATGTTAGGAGCAAAAAACTCCAGATCACGGCCACATGGCCCGGAAAAACCACAACACCCCGCTGATTCTGGCCATGAAAGCCTTTGACAATACATAAAGTAATTTTCTATGAACAGGCTGCTGTACTAATAAATAGTATTAAAAATACACCTGGGCTCATTCCGCACATGCAGAATAATGCACTTTCAAACTGCTTTCAGTGCTCTTTGAAGCTGTGCGGAATAGCAAAGTCCACTTGCAAACAGTTGTGAAAGTGGTTTGAAAACGCATTATTTTGCGTGTGCGGAAGGGGCCCTGGGGAAGGCCAAGGGTTACCAACTCTGCATTGTGCAATTCCTGGAAGTTGTGGGTGGAGCCTGGGAAGGGGAGGAGTTTAAGGAGGGGCGGGATCTCTTCACGGTATGATGCTGTCGAGTCCCCCTTCCGGTTTCTCCGGGGGAACTGATCTTAGTAGCTGGGAGATCAGTTGTAATTCTCGAGGATTTCCAGGGCCCACTGGGAGGCTGGCAAACCTAGCTATGGTTTACGGCCAAACCCCCTGCTTTTCGTGCCGAAAACCTGGGCTTTCTGAGAAATCCTAAACAGCGTGCCACCCAGTGGTGGGATCCTAAAATTTTAGTAACAGGTTCCCATGGTGGTGGGATTCAAACAGTGGCGTAGCGCCAATGGGGCTGGGCGGGGCACGACGGGGGCATGGCCGGGCATTCTGGGGGCGGGGCATTAATAATTTCTCTGTTACTGTAAAAAACTCTTACTGTAAACAAAAAAGTTCCTAATTTCCAGCTGGTATCTTTCTGTCCATAATTTAAGCTCATTATAGCAAGTCCTATCATCTGCTGCCAACAGAAACAACGACTTCTCCTCTCATTGACTGCCTGTCAAATACTTAATACTTTCAAATGCTTAATTTTGTTTCTAGAAATCAAAAGAAGGAGACTTTCCTTAAACCAGGAACTTTACCATATTTCTAGAACATGTTTTTAAAACAGCCCAACAGGGAGAATGATCCCGTTTTCTACCTTCGCTAACCAGCCACATAGGAAACAACAGGACTGTATGGTTTTTGGACCTCATGGAATTTCTAACGGAAAAGCGGACCCAATGAGTAACCCCCTCTCGGCACACACAAATAATGAGTAACCCACTCTCGGGAACTGGTGAGAACCTGCTGGATCCCACCTCTGGTGCCACCCTTCTTTTCGCAATTCAGAAGGGTGTATCTCTACTGTCAGGATGGCTCTCCAGCTACTGTGGATCTCCAGCTAAAGGATCTCTGGTGATGGGAAAGAGGTGAGCCCATGAATCCCCCAAGAGCCACCTCTAACCAGAGAAGACAATGTTGAACTAGACATGGGGTAGGGAACCTGCAGCTCAAGAGCCGCATGCGGCTCTTTTGTCCTTGCACTGTGGCTCCACGAGCTGAGCCGCTGGCCCCATCCTTGCCCGCCCTGCAGGCAGCAGGGCGGGCGCATCCATGCGCTTCTCAGAATGAGCGGAGTAAAAGGTTAAAAAAACCCAATATATATAGCGTTATCTTTATTTTAAATGTCCAAAATTATTTGCGGCTCCAAGTGTTTTCTTTTCCCGTGGAAAATGGGTCCAAATGGCTCTTTGAGTGTTAAAGGTTCCCTACCCCTGAACTAGACGGATCAATGAACTGACTTGGTTCAAAGCACTTGCTTATTGATCGTCCTTTGAATCCATTGAGAATTTGTGCAGGCGCCTGAGGATCTATAAAGCTGGTGGTTTATTTATCTGCATCTATGGCTGTTATGCATTCAAAAGAAATCCCGCCAGTTATAAATCTATAGTTCACTGTGTACTCTAGCATCCTTAACTTGTTCGCAAACTGCTTTGGAGGGTAGCCTTTGGAAATGCAGACAAGGTGTGTGTTCAAAGGCCTATTGCCTCCTGGCAAAGCTTGCTCTGCAGAGAGCCCAAAACGAATGTTGGGGGCTATCCGGGGTCCAAACGAAAGGAGCCGTTGTGCTTCCCGACCCAGGTATGGCCAGAGAGACTTGCTAATTTCTTTATTTCTTTCTGACTGTGTGCAGGGACCCCAATCCTGTTTGTCATCCCTTGGGTGATTGTGAGATACCTCTATGAAAACAACGAGTAAGTCTAACTGGCAAAAACCTTCTACCCATACTTTAGTCGCTGGTATTACAATATTATTGTCACTGGGGTGGGGGGGTTTGCTTCTCTGAGAGTCCAGCCGAACAAAATTGGGATGAGGAAATGGGCTTCTGTTTATCAGAACTCACATTCCAGCTATTCATGGCGAAATGGAAGGAAGCAATTGAAAGAGTCTGTTTTTTGAAAGGTCTATTCCTAAACCTATTTAAGAACATAAGAACAAGCCAGCTGAATCAGACCAGAGTCCATCTAGTCCAGCTCTCTGCTACTCTCAGTGGCCCACCAGGTGCCTTTGGGAGCTCACCTGCAGGATGTGAAAGCAAGGGCCTTAAGAACATAAGGAAGAGCCTGCTGGATCAGACCAGAGTCCATCTAGTCCAGCTCTCTGCTACTCGCAGTGGCCCACCAGGTGCCTTTGGGAGCTCACATGCAGGAGGTGAAAGCAAGGGCCTTAAGAACATAAGGAAGAGCCTGCTGGATCAGACCAGAGTCCATCTAGTCCAGCTCTCTGCTACTCGCAGTGGCCCACCAGGTGCCTTTGGGAGCTCACATGCAGGAGGTGAAAGCAAGGGCCTTCTGCGGCTGTTGCTCCCGAGCACCTGGACTGTAAAGGCATTTGCAATCTCAGATCAAAGAGGATCAAGATTGGTAGCCATAAATCGACTTCTCCTCCATAAATCTGTCCAAGCCCCTTTTAAAGCTATCCGGGTTAGTGGCCATCACCACCTCCTGTGGCAGCATATTCCAAACACCAATCGCACGTTGCGCGAAGAAGTGTTTCCTTTTATTAGTCCTAATTCTTCCCCCCAGCATTTTTAATGCATGCCCCCTGGTTCTAGTATTGTGAGAATACTATTTCTAAAAAGGACACCACCCTCCCGGTCAATTCCAAATCCTCCCTTTAGAGGGAGACATTGAGCTAAGCAAGTTGATACAGAAGGTTTACGAGAAGACATTTAGTAAGCCCCAAACAACTCCCTGCGTCCAAACAGACCACAACAGACCACTACACGGTTCTCTCGTCTTCCAATTAGTCCTCATGACTGACAACCTAGCCGAGAGAGAGTGACTAAACCAAGGCTACCAGTTATGGCCGAGTAGGGATTTGAGCTGGAGTCTTTCCAGTCGCAGAAGCGCACATTCGCCCCAAATCAGACCACGCACAATGTCTTGGGTATTCATACCAGGCCTGAGACCAAACCATGGCTTTGGACTTCCTGCTGACAACAGATGCTGTTCTGTTCTGTGCCTGAATGTGGTTCTGGGTCACGCGCCATTTGGACTGTTCAAGTGACTGGTCCCAGCTTTGCTCCACGAGTTTCCAGGCAGTGTTGACCAATCAAATTGCCTGTAAGTGGTCAGGGGGCTGGATATGAGAATGGGGACTGTGTTGCGAAAGGTACGAAAGGCTGAGAATCCATGAACTACAGTACCTGGAAGGGATTAACCCAGTTCAGGGAGTTACATTATTAGTCGCAATTGCTATATGGAACCTTCACGTTCAAAGGCAGGATGCCTCTCGGGGAGGCGAGGGCGTGGAGACGGAAAAGCGGACCCAATTAGTAACCACCTCTCAGCACACACAAATAATTAGTAACCCACTTTCAGGAACTGGTGAGAACCTGCTGGATCCCACCATGAGGAACTGTATTGAAGGGTCGCAGCATCAGGAAGGTTGAGAACCACTGGGCTGGAAGATCAAACTCCATCTCTGACTGAAGAAGCGGTTTCCTTTTCTCCTTTTTTTGTCTCACCTGCCAACAGCTTGATATCTCTTTTGCAGATGCTGGGAGAGGAATGACCACATGGGCTATTGGTGGATCATCCGTTGCCCCATCCTAGTTGCCATCTTTGTAAGTTGCGATGGGCAAAGCTGGCCCTCAGCCCCCTTGCCTAGCCCAGTAGTGGCGCCTCAGGCCGGCAGCCGCATTCCAAGGCCTTTCCCAGAAGACCTTTCTCCATGCTGCCTTTTCCAGATGTAGATTTCTCCCCATGAGCTGCTCTTGGCCACACAGGCGCTATACCTGTATCTTTTCTTTTCTGGGGGAACCAGCAGCCTCCGGGGGGGGGGGGCATCCTTTTTTCAGTGGAGAATTCTGGTGCAGGAGAAGCTTGTTGTTGTTGTTATTGTTGTTGTTAATTATTAATTATTAATTATTAATTATTAATTATTAATTATTAATTATTAATTATTAATTATTAATTATTAATTATTAATTATTAATTATTAGTCATTAGTCATTAGTCATTAGTCATTAGTCATTAGTCATTAATTATTAATTATTAATTATTAGTCATTAGTCATTAGTCATTAGTCATTAGTCATTAGTCATTAATTATTATTAGTTATTAGTTATTAGTTATTAGTTATTAGTTATTAATTAATCAATTAATCAATTAATCAATTACTGATTGATTGATTGATTTTTATTTATTTAATATACCGCCCTATCCCCGAGGGGCTCAGGGTGGTGCACAATATAAAACTTCATATAAAATCATATACATACAATTTAAAACAACAAGTCCTAAAACAGCATCCCACAAAACCCTTACCTAACCCTCCCAGAACAGAATAATGGGTCCCGATGGCATTAGGGACCCATGGAGCCAATCGGGAGGGGGGTTGGGGCACCCTCAGTGGCTGATCTCTCCAAAGGCCCTCTGGAACAGCTCGGTCTTACAGGCCCTGCGGAATTCTCCAAGGTCCCGCAGGGCCCAGACGGTAGGCGGTAGAGTGTTCCACCAGGCCAGTGCCAGAGCTGTGAAGGCCCTGGCCCGAGTGGAGGCCAGCCGCGTCATCGAGGGGCCAGGGGCCTCCAGTAAATTGGCCTCTGCTGAGCGCAGAGGTCGAGCTGGGACATATGGGGTAATGCGGTCCCTGCCCCTGCCCCTCCTGCTCTAATTTGAAAAAATTGAAAAATGTGCTCCAGCCCATCCGGTTGCTGCTGATACCTTTGAAAAAGAAAGTGGCCGTTCCTGGTTCGCTGCCTAGGTACCAATTTCAGTTTGCAAGATGCAGGCTGGGAGCTTCAGCGGTGGGAGGGGGAACTACCTTTACGGGGTGGGGGGAGGTCCTTGCTGTGCAGAATCAGGTCCTTCAATGTCCTCCCCCCCCCCCACTCCCATTTTCCAGGTCAACTTTGTGATCTTCGTCCGCATCATGAAGATATTGTTCTCCAAACTCCGAGCTCAACAGATGTATTACGCGGATTACAAATTTAGGTAGGGAAGAGGCTGTTGTGGGGTGTGGAAAGACGGAACTATCCCTGCGCCAATGGGACGTTTTTCTAGCAGAGGGCAGGACACAACGCCATTGAGATGACACCAGAGGTGGGATCCAGCAGGTTCTCACAGGTTCCTGAGAGTAGGTTACTCATTATTGGTGTGTGCCGAGAGGGGGTTACGAATGGGTGATCTGGCCACGTGATTTTTGCCTTAGTTACGCCCCTCCTCTCAGCAGTAGCGCGCAGAACTGGAAGCAGTCTAGCAGGAGGTGCACCGGCGTGCGTGGCAGCCTGCGCCTGCGTGCATTCGTTTCCCGCCCAAGGACCGGCGCCGCGGCGGCGTCCTCGCCACAGCCCCGCCCAGGAATGCCCCGCCCCCTGAATGCCCGGCCACGTTCCCGGCGTGCCCCACCCAGCAAGATCCACCAGACCACGGCCACACAACCCGGAAAACCCACAACAACCAGTTTCCTCCTATTATTACTCGCCATAGCAATTAGCTTTCAGAGGCACGTTGTCTCTGAACATGGCTGCTCTGTTGAGCTATCATCCCTGACGTTGGGTGTGTCTGCGTATCCCAGCCTCTGGAGATTGTCAGTTTGGTGTCTGAAGAGCCTGGGGGATGACTTTGGGATTTTCCCCTAGGTTGATGCGTGTGCCTCACATGTTTGGTTTTCTTTCCCCTTCCTCAGGCTGGCCAAGTCAACGCTCACTCTCATCCCCTTGATGGGCATCCACGAGGTGGTCTTTGCACTGGTCGTTGAGGAGCAAGCTCAGGGTATCTTGCGCTACATCAAATACTCCTTTGAACTCTTCTTCAATTCCTTCCAGGTGACAATTCCGGGGTTGCATGCTGGGCTCTCCACTTTGGGTTTAGTGGACATCCCAGCTGCCTGGGAAATTATCGCGGAAAATGGTGGGTGGGTGAAGAAATCAACAGAATTCTTGCTCCTCCAATTGCAATTCCCAGAACTTCCTGAAGGTATATAAGGTGGCACCAGTGACGTAGGTATAGATTTTTATGGGGGGGGGGGGTTCAGGGGCAAGGCCACGCCCCCACCCGCCCCTGGGGACGTGGCCACACCTCCCCAAGCCCCGCCCCTGGCCTCAGTCCTTATAAAAGCAGCTCTCTGAGGCCAGAGATGGCAGACTCCCCTGCCCTGCCCCGTCCCCCTCCCACCGGCTGGGCTCCCAGCTGGTAGCCGGCAGTCCCTTCTTCCTCCCCTCCAGGCAGAGATGTAGCTAGGGAAAATGGAGCCTGGTGCAAAATCTGAGGTTTGCGGGGGGGCCCCATGGGGGGCTGCTGTGATGCTGGAATCCACCCCCAAACAGCATCACTTTCAATGGTGTTTAAATTAGGGAGCCCAGATTCTCCTTTTAAATCCACCTTAAAGGGAGAATCTGGGGTCCCCAGTTAAAGCAACAATGAATGGGATGCGGTTTGGGGGTGGATTATCCCCCGCCCTGAAACAGCATCACTTTCAAGGTTTAATCTGGGGACCTCAGGTTCTCCCTTTAAATCCATGCCGAAGGGGTTGGATTCAAAAGAAGAATCTGGAGAAATCTGGGGGGGGTCAATTTTCCTGCTGTCAGGGGTGCAATTGTTAAGCTAGCAGCACCAAACTTTCAGGGTATCTTTAGGAGACTCTCCTGATGATACTACCCAGGTTTGGTGAAGTTTGGTTCAGGGGGTCCAAAGTTATGGACCTTCAAAGGTGTAGCCCCCATCTTATTAGTTCCTATTGGAAGCAATAGGGGATGGGCCACCCCTTTTGGGAGTTCGTAACTTTGGACCCCCTGAGCCAACCTTCACCAAACCTGGGTGATGTCAGAAGGAGACTCTCCTGATGATACTACCTAGGTTTAGTGAAATTTGGTTCAGGGGGTCCAAAGATATGGACCCTCAAAAGGGTAGCCCCATCTACTATTAGCTCCCATTGGAAACAATGGGGGATGGGGCACCCCTTTTGGAGGTCCATAAGTTTGAACCCCCTGAACCAAACTTCACCAAACTTGGCTGGTATCATCAGGAGTGTCACCTGACGATAGCCTGAAATTTTGGTGCTGCTAGCCTAACAAATGCGCCCCCTGCAGGCCAAAAACCGAAAAAACACTTTAAAATACAAAAAAACCCACAAACGGGGGGCAGAGCTTCGAACATGCAATAGGGTGGGTTTGAACCTGAGAAATCCCCCCTTACCTACATCCTTGGGTGGCACTTGAGTTGATTCAAGTTTGCCATGTAGATGCCCTTCCTGACTGGTCATAACTGTTTAATCTTCCAGGGCCTACTGGTGAGCGTCCTCTACTGCTTTGTCAACAAGGAGGTAGGTCCTAGGGAAGATCTCTGCCCCTCTCATGACGTCTGCTTGGAAAAGGCCAGCTTCGGGTTTTTTGGACCCACGGGGGGTGGGGAGGGGTAGAAGAACTCAAAGACATCTGGGCAGGACCTAGAGAAGGACCTGCTGAATCTAGAATTGTCATGCCCTTATATAAAGCAGTGGTGCGACCGCACTTGGAGTCCTGTGTCCAGTTCTGGTCGCCACATCTCAAAAAGGATATTGAGGAGATAGAAAAAGTGCAGAGAAGGGCAACGAGGATGATTAAGGGACTGGAGCACCTTCCCTATGAGGAGAGGCTGCAGCGTTTGGGACTCTTTAGTTTGGAGAGGAGGCGTCTGAGGGCGGATATGATTGAAGTCTATAAAATTATGCATGGGGTAAAAAATGTCGACAGAGAGAATTTTTTTTCTCTTTCTCACAATACTAAAACCAGGGGGCATTCATTGAAAATGTTGGGGGGGGGGGAGAATTAGGACTAATTAGGATAGCTTTAAAAGGGGCTTGGACAGATTTATGGAGGAGAAGTTGATCTGTGGCTACCAATCTTGATCCTCCTTGATCTGAGATTGCAAATGCCTTAGCAGACCAGGTGATCGGGAGCAACAGCCGCAGAAGGCCCTTGCTTTCACCTCCTGCATGTGAGCTCCCAAAGGCACCTGGTGGGCCACTGCGAGTAGCAGAGAGCTGGACTAGATGGACTCTGGTCTGATCCAGCTGGCTTGTTCTTATGTTCTTACCTTCACCATTTAACTTCTGCTACATTCAAAGAGAAAACCCTTTAGAGCCCAAAGCAGGAATAGAGCCAGAGGTGGGATCCAGCAGGTTCTCACCCATTCCCGCGAGTGGGTTACTAATTATTTGTGTGTGCCGAGAGGGGGTCACTAATTGGGTCTGCTTTTCCGTTAGAAATTCCATTAGGTACAAAAATCACAAAGTCCTGTTGTTTCCTATGTGGCTGGTTAGCGAAGGTAGAAAACGGGATCATTCTCCCTGTTGGGCTGTTTTTAAAACATGTTTTAGAAATATGGTAAAGTTCCTTGTTTAAGGAAAGCATCCTTCTTTTGATTTCTAGAAACAAAATTAAGTATTTGAAAGTATTAAGTATTCGACAGGCAGTCAATTAGAGGAGAAGTTGTTGTTTCTGTTGGCAGTAGACGATAGGACTTGCTAGAATGAGTTTAAATTATGGACAGAAAGATACCAGCTGGAAATTAGGAACTTTTTTTACAGCAAGAGTTTCTTACAGTAACAGAGAAATTATTAATGCCCCGCCCCCGGAATGCCCGGCCATCTGTTACTAAAATTTTAGGATCCCACCACTGAATAGAGCCCCCTCCTTCTGCCTGGAGGGACCCCTTGGAAATGCACAGCACTACACGTTCACCTAGCTTACCTGGATGGCACACCTGCCCCTATGCTGCATCATTGACATCTGGGGTGCAAAGCAGAGGCTACGGAGGTGGCCTTTTGCCCCCTGTCCTTCCACTCGATTGGCACCTCTCACTTGCCTCTTCTTGCCCTTCCCCTTCCAGGTCCAGTCCGAGATCCAGAGGAAGTGGCAGAGGTGCCAGCTGGGTGCCAGTTTGCTTGAGAAGCAGGGTCAGAGCCGCAGCCTGTGGACATCTTGCCGCAGCCGGAACAGCAGCGGCAGCAGCCGCCGCAAAAAGGACCACGGCCCTTGGCCCCTGAGCCACGCAGCAGAGAATGTTCCCCCCATTGCAACAGACTTACACCGGACTCCCCTGGGCGGGAAATCTTACTGGAATTTCCCTGTCAGGATGAAGACAGAAGACGAGGCCGGGGATTTGCCTGAGGCCCAGCTGGCTCTTCCGGGCACCCAGAACTGCTGCTGACTCCCAACTTCTTTCCGGTGGCCCAGAGAACTCAGAAAAACATCACTAGTGTTCCAAAACACGAGGGGCC
Source organism: Sphaerodactylus townsendi (assembly GCF_021028975.2). Classification (NCBI taxonomy): domain Eukaryota; kingdom Metazoa; phylum Chordata; class Lepidosauria; order Squamata; family Sphaerodactylidae; genus Sphaerodactylus; species Sphaerodactylus townsendi. The sequence goes on along the minus strand of NC_059430.1, from coordinate 129,804,532 downwards.
GCAAAATACTTTTGGAAGAGACATCTGACAGATGTGTGTGTCGTGCGTGGGGCTGCCCTTGGTGACTGTCTGCAAGCTTTGGCTGCACAGGTTTTGAGGAGAATGCATCACCCAGAGCAGTGTACCCTCACGTCTGCATACGGTCAGTCCTGTAGTCGCTGGAGATAACTCACCCTCAAGGTGACCAGGAAGGGAAACTTGGCAAACTGGAAACAAGTTTTTTTTCAAAAAATAAATAAATTTAGGTTACTGGTCTATGTGAGCCAGAACATACTTTATATGGAACGTCTCGTTTTTTTGGATATGCTGTGTTTTTTCCAATCTAAATTATATTACAGAAAGAGAGAGAAAGCCAATACGTGCCCTGCTTGGGGCAATCCAGTTCTAGATCTCTCACATACTGTACAATTTGGTCTTTTGAAGTTGGCAAAACCAGTTTTCCAACCCCTCTAGCTGACTTCCTGTTCCAAAGGGTGAACAAAGAAAACGGGAAATTCACAAAGAGCCTCCCCTCCAAAAGGAATTAAGTACCAAAATGTCAAAAATGGATAAGGGGCACGGAATTAAAAGCTTCCTTATAGCAAAAATACATATACATTTATTCAAATTAAAATCGTCACATCATGGTAGATGGCCATGATACCCGGCCTTGTGTGCATAAAATCACAATGACTTAACACAAAGAGATCCTATGTCACGCTTTATGACCTAAAATCGGACGCATTTCGGCACACTGGCCTTTATCAGTGGTCAAAAGTGATAATGCGATGTATTGGTGGGATCCAAAAATTTTAGTAACAGGTTCCCATGGTGGTGGGATTCAAACTGTGGCGTAGCGCCAATGGGACTGGGCGGGGCATGATGGGGGCGTGGCCGGGCATTCCAGGGGTGGGGCATTCCTGGGCGGGGCTGTGGCAAGGATGCAGCCGCTGCGCCAGTCCTTGGGTGGGAAACGAATGCACGCAGGCGCAGGCTGCCACACACGCCGGTGCACCTCCTGCTAGACTGCTTCCAGTTCTGCGCGCTACTGCTGAGAGTAGGGGCACAACTAAGGCAAAAATCATGTGGCAAAATCACCAATTAGTAACCCCCTCTCGGCACACACAAATAATTAGTAACCTACTCTCCGGAACCTGTGAGAACCGGCTGGATCCCACCTCTGGATGTATGTGTTACCCGACTGCAACTACAATTGAATCCTGTAAATGACTGAGACCAATAATGAGAAAGTTGTATACGGCTGGCATTCACGTCTTCAACACGAAGCCAGTGTCCAGTCAATCATGCCAAATTCTGTTAAGGCAGCATCCTATAATACCTCAGTCAAAACCATTTCTTTAAGTCAGGAGCAATAAGTTTAGGTCAAGATCTCGTGAAGACCATCCAAAGGAATATGATTTGTTTGCTGTGTCCAGACAGCCGGATGCCCCAGAGCTGGGGCGTGAGGAAGGGAGACCACAGGTTGCGCGATCTCCCATTCTTTGCTCCGTTCTCGCTCCTTGGAGTCTTTCACAAGTGTTAAATCTACTCTGATTTGTGGCTGATCCAGCACTTCTCCCCAGAAATCCCAAGGAGGTGCTTTGCAAATCCAAAACACAACACTGGAGTGCCGTGTGACTGTAGTCTTAAAAAGATATTTGAACCACTCAAGGCTGAAGTCAGTTCCATGTTCCCCGACAGGGGGAAAAATTCTCGGTGCGTGTCCAACCACTATGAGATTTCTGGTCGTGGGATTCTCAAAACCCTGAGCGGAAAGACAGTGGGACAGGATGAGACTTCTCCGCATGGGTTTACTTCAGAAACATCATGGGTGAAATGGCCGGAGACAAGGTGATATACAGGGTGCCCACCTCCCCTCCCACCAAGCTAGGCTCCTAGCCGGGAGCTTGCGGTCTCTTCTGACTGGGGAGGGGAGGGGAGGGAGGGAGGGGGGAGGATGCTCATCGTTTTTGCGTGCCTCGACTGACACAAATAGGTTGAGGCACGCGAAAATGATGAGGCAGCAGGACTTCCTGGTCACATGGGGGGAGCCCAATTGTGGCGCTATGTGACCAAAATTTCTTCCGAGGACAATGGGTACCTGTCCCCTAGGCCAGATCGCCGCGTAGGTTTACTTCAGAGGCGCATCATGGGTAAATGGCGCCCGGAGACAAATTGTCTCTAGGGTGCCCACCTCCCCTCCCCCTGCCGGCTAGGCTCCTAGCCGGGAGCTTGCGGTCTCTTCTGACTGGGGAGGGGAGGGGAGGGAGGGAGGGGGGAGGATGCTCATCGTTTTTGCGTGCCTCGACTGACACAAATAGGTTGAGGCACGCGAAAATGATGAGGCAGCAGGACTTCCTGGTCACATGGGGGGCCCAATTGTGCGCCCCCCATGTGACCAGAAGAGTGGCGCCCGGGGACAATGGGTACCCCTTGTCCCTAGGTAGATACGCCACTGGTTTACTTAGAAAGGTCAGGTGCTCCTTATTTGACTTATCTGGATAATAAAGATCTAAGGAGAGCTTTTACTCTTGCAAGAAGTGCACATTTACCTTCTGCTGTCATGGAAGGGAAATATCAAAAGATACCTCATGCTGCAAGGTTATGTTCTTGCTCTCTGAATTCTGTAGAGACAATAGAGCATATGTTATTAAAGTGTCCCCTTTATGAGGAGGCAAGGAAAAAATGCCTGTCACATCTACTGCACAAAATGACATATTGTTCTGATAAAGTTTGTTGTGAAAAACGATTACAAGATAAGAAGGAGAATATTACTAAACGGGTAGCAAAATTCTGTCTACTCATTATGAAAAAGAAAAAAATGAGCTGAATATGGTATCCCCCTTAGATATTTCTGTTTTGTTTAGTATTTTTATGCTGTTTACAAAGTATAATGATATATAGATGGATAGTGCTGGAATACGGGAGAGAGATCTGCATTCTTGTTTTGTTGTAGATAATTTGGAGATTTGTAATATATCTGGTCATTGACTGTAAATAAAGTCTTCTTCTTCTTCTAGAAAGGTCAGACTTGAGGTGGTCGGCTGGGGGCTGCCATTCTAGGAATTTGAACGTTGGGTCTGAAAATGTTTATTATTGACTGTCAAAAGAGTCAAGCAAAGTCCATTCAAATAAAGGCTGAAAAGGTGTCCTTTTACTATTGACCCTTTGGTTACTGAAGGGGTGGGTCACCTGAAGACAACAGGTGTCCTAGCCTATGCCATCTTGAGGACTAGTGGCTTTAAAAACCCAAGTGCTGTGATTCTAGCAACTCCATCAAGAATAATCATGTAGATAGCTATACCTTGTGTACACAGTGGATACCCCCCTTTTTGTGTGGCTGTGGAACCCAGTTGTGTAGTCCTCTTGGGGTTTTTTCCCCAACCCAGTGGGAGGTGTAGCTTTTGACTGATAGGACTGGTAACCCTCCTGAGCAACATTAAGCTCAGCTGAGGATTTAGCCCCAAGGGGAATCCAGGAGAGACCCTCATACCTTCCCAGCCTCCTGTCGTTCCAAGCACGAAACAGGATGTCGAATCCACATGATCAACCATACGCACATACAATGCAGTGCGTGTGCTTTCCAGGGACACAGAATTCTCACTGGGATTATTTTATTTCCCCAAATACAGACCGAAAAATCACGTGACCACACGTGTGCTGCACAGTGGCTTATGTATATTACAATATTTTTTTCAGTGTATAAACATACATAAAATGCCATTGCTATTACTAAATCTATACCCTCATTACAAATATCTCCAATGGGAGAACTTCAGTAACACCGGTGTTACTGAAGTTCTCCCAACTATTGAAATACTGTATATGTTAGTAACTAACAATGATACATATTCACGATCTATGTTTATACACTGAAAAAAAATAATGATATATAAACCACTATTAGCACACTATAATGATCATCCCGATCTATATTACAATGAATGCTGTTGGGGGCACACTTACTCTATTCATTATTTTATTTCCCCCCAACCTTTGAATTTTTTAACCGCATTTATCAGAGGCAATTGCGATCCTGTCCAGCATGGGGCACCAGTAAGCCACATGCTTATTCTCTCCATGTGTTAAAATAGCATCCAAAGGAAATTGTGATCCCTCGAAGGCTCTCAGGGCAAGATTCAGAGGTGGGATTTGGGAGGTTCAATCTAGAGGGTTCCATAGGACCCTTTATTACTCAGTTTGGGGAACCCTTTGTTAATCCCACCTCTTGCACTCAACTGAAGCAAGATCTGCCCATTTTCTTCTTCTTTGAATCGTTGGCTGTTTGTGGCTTTAAGCTACTTTGCAACAGAGTGTCTTTGGCAGTAAAGCATTATCTGCCCTACAAGGGACAAGGGTACCCCTTCGATGTCCCAGTATGTGACTCTTCTGGTCGCGATAGAGCAAAATCGCCCCCCACGTGACCAGAGAAACCTCCTACTGTCTCATTATTACCGTTATGCTTGAGGCCCCATCTGAAGCCCTCAGCAACCCCACCCTGGACTCCCCCCTCTCTTCAGAAGAGACTGCAGCGGGAGTCTGGGAGGGAGGTGGGCACCCCAGACCTTGCCCATGTCCATGGTGACATGGGCAGGGTTGAGGTCAGTGGGGGTGGAGCCTGGGGGCATCAGGGGTGGAGCTAGGGTGGTGGGGGGCAGAACCTGGGGGCGTCCTGGAGACAATTTGTCTCCGGGTGCCATTTGCCCCTGGTACGCTTCTGGTCTTTGGAAATGGGAAAGGGGCAGACAGCGGAACAGGAGCATGGTGCGTGGGTCTGTGCGTGCACAAATGGGGGAAGGGAGGTGTGTTTTGCGGTGAAGTGGTCGTGCGCATGCAGGGGCTTAGGAAGAATATGTGATTTTCAAATCGAGTGGGGGCTTATGAAGAACATGCGAGTTTCCCTCTCCCGCCCGGCTGCTGGAGAGGCGTGGCTGAAGTAGAGTGGCCGTGGCAGCACTGGTCACGTGGGATCCTGATTTTGCGCCCCCACATGACCAGATGGTGTGTGCCCGGGGACGTGGGGTACCCCATATCACTGGGCAGATACGCCTCTGAACAGAAGTGCAGTATCTAGTCCTGATTAACTTATTGTGCTACAAATGAGATAAATACACATGGCATAAAAGGATATGGTTTACAAAACACATGGATTTTTGGGTTAAACCTTATATCTATGTTTTATATAAACTATCTTTCGGTATACCACTTTTTAAATACTTCAAACGGTCATTATATGAATCCCACCACCATCGGAACCTGTTGTTAAAATTTTTGAATCCCATCACTGGCCAGATTCAACTGGTTGTGGTGGGTTTTCCGGGCTGTGTGGCCGTGGTCTGGAAGATCTTGTTCCTAACATTTCACCTGCATCTGTGGCTGGCATCTTCAGAGTTGATAATAAAACTGCAAGGATTGTCATGCCCTTATATAAAGCCGTGGTGCGACCGCACTTGGAATATTGTGTTCAATTCTGGTTGCCACATCTCAAAAAGGATATTGAAGAGATAGAAAAAGTGCAGAGAAGGGCAACGAGGATGATTGAGGGACTGGAGCACCTTCCTTATGAGGAGAGGCTGCAGCATTTGAGACTCTTTAGTTTGGAGAGGAGACGTCTGAGTGGGGGGATTATGATTGAAGTCTATAAAATTATTGCATGGGGTAGAAAATGTTGACAGAGAGAATCTTTTCTCTCTTTCTCACAATACTAGAACCAGGGGGCACTCATTGAAAATGCTGGGGGGAAGAATTAGGACTAATAAAGGAAACACTTCTTCACACAATGTGTGATTGGTGTTTGGAATATGCTGCCACAGGAGGTGGTGATGGCCACTAACCTGGATATTAGCTTTAAAAGGGCTTGGACCAGATTTATGAGAGTCGATCTATGGCTACCAATCTTGATCCTCCTTGATCTGAGATTGCAAGCCATGCCTTAACAGACCAGGTGCCCAGGGCAGCAGCAGCAGCAGCAGAAGGCCATTGCTTTCACATCCCTGCACATGAGCTCCCAAAGGCACCCGGTGGGCCATTGCGAGTAGCAGAGGACTGGACTAGATGGACTCTGGTCTGATCCAGCAGGCTAGTTCTTATGTTCTTATGTGCTGTAGCACCAGAAGGGGTGTAGCTAGGGTAAATGGGGCCCGGGGAAAAATCTGAGTTTTGCATGCTTCCATTTGGGCAGCATTCCTCCCCACCACGACCAAACAACCATTTTTTGCACCAGGTCATCTCAAAGTCACCATCGCATTTATAGGAGACATGGCCCAACACACAAATCTGAGACACACCCAGGGCTCCCTAGTTTTAAACAACATTGAAAGTGATGCACTATTTTTTTTGAAGGCAGGGAATCCACCACTGGAAACAGCATCACTGTTAATGTTGTTTAAACTACAAGAAATAGATTCTCACTTGCAAATCCACCTTAAGGGGATACTCTG